>NC_064631.1:125586966-125889996 GCF_023864275.1 Schistocerca cancellata
GTTCGGTATTCGTTCTGTAAAATTAACTTTTTATTCAGCCATATGGGCAAGATAGCCTTACCCTACCATGCATGGAGAAAGACCCACACTGGGCTCAAGACTACTGAGAAGGTGACAGTGCCTGTATCCCTACTAATCGCCGCAAACAGCCGCACCTCCAACGCTGCTGCGTCAGATTTGGTCCCGCCTGCTACTGCTGGGTGCCCTCTGCTGGTTGCCAAGATGAAAAGAACAATCCTGGCAGTGTCCTCGACTTAGTAAGTACACTGGAAAATAAAAGTATCGATTACAGTGAAAGAAAGTAGTATCTTTAAGTGGTCTCTATGTATTTTGGGTCTGCTGCGTCACTGACAGGGAGTGCGTCTTGCAGTCGTGAAGTTACCCAAGAATCAGATCCTACCCCGAGGCGGTTCATCAGACATGAACTTCTGGACGACGGCTGAAGATGCTACTTTACGTGTAGAGGGATGACGTGACGAAAGCAGAGAACAAGTTGTGTCCGTGGGATGCTGTGAGACATCAACATTTTCGTGACATTTGCGGCCTCGCTAATCACCTACTGGATTTGTTCCCATACAGTTACATTGAATCCAATGTGCAGCTTTAGTAGTCAGAAGTAAATCATAGTAGTGTATTCGGACAAGGACCATTTTTCACACAAAAACCACAGGATACTATGGGTGCCTTTGACGTGTTCGCGCTTGGATTTTGATGACGGTGTGAATAAAGTTGGTCAAAACCGTTAGATGGCTCTGTTTGTAAGTTTCTGGAAGAGCGCGTTAGGTCAGGTTTCGAGCAGGTGCTTCATGTCCGCGTTTTTCTAAAACGGTGCTACAAAAGATTTAGTTGAAGTATTTCAGGCATGTGCTTTCCAATACAAGCTATAGCAGAAAATTCTAATGGTTTAGCTGTCCAGGTGTAGTCCTAATGCTAATAAGGCACTCATAAGAGAGCTGGAAAGCAAGCATAGGATCTTTTGTGACTTCGTAGGCTTTCCCAGCTTGATGGGGGTCTCTTTCTTTTGGACCTTTGGACATGTGGCATACATGGCGCCTTTAAGACGGGTTTTGCCAGCGCCGACTGGAACCTCTTTCAGTTTCAGTTTCTGAGAGATTGGTATAAACTACTTAAAATCATTCTCTCCCGCCCAGCTGATTTCGCCTGTATTAAAGGAAACTCTTTTCCCCGAAAAAGTTTTTTGCCTTTCGGTGAGTGGATAATCAAGTGGGGACACCCAGCGGACGCAAATAAAACTCTGTGAAAGAAATAGAAAGGATAACGAAGAAACAGAATGGCGTGAAAACGAAGCCTAAGGTCACTATATAAATTACTAAGAGTCATCGCTACCAAGGAGTGCGTGAGTCTTTGAAGTATAAGAAGCAGAAACTATGATTGCTCAGGTTCAGTAGTTTCTAACTAAATTTCAGTCTGATGCACTCTTAGCTCCTTTCCTCTATACTTCCCTCAAGAATATGGCCATAAAAAATTTGTCAGATGAGAATATTTGAAGAAACAATCTTAAAAATAGATGTGTGTGTTAAGAGAGACATGTTGCGGCCTCAGAAATAGCATATCAGTGTAACATATCAGAGAAAGATATTCTGCTGCAGGACATCTTGAAGTATTCCACAGCGACTGTTTTCCACAAGTATTCAATTTATTATACCTCGCACGATCGGTCAGTTTCGGATTTACAGCATATTTTCAAGCGAAGTAGGTATCGATGTGTTATGCAATTATTGTCCTGTTAATAAGCGACTATACAGCTGATCTGAAAGCCGGCACATAACAGGCAAGCGTCGGAATGAAAACTGGATAGATTACTTCGTGCAGTAATAGAAATCTTCATAGCTAACTTCATGTTATAGGACACTATATGCACTCGCTTTAGTCCTCGAAGACCTACTGTCACTTCTGTCCACGTGGGAAACAGTTACAGCAAAACTACAGCAATCTGAATCAGTCAAATGATCGATACAGTACTTTTACGTTTGGCAGGTACTGGTGCTCTGGTAAATTTACTGTAATTCCCCCACGCAACAGTACACAGTTTTATATAAGGGATACAAGAAATCAATAGGGTGGTCAGAAACAGCCTGAAAAGCTTGCAAAGCTTATAAGGGTGATGCAAGGTAGCTTGTGAAGAGGAATACTTGTTAAGAAAGAAATTAAGAAATTCACCGTTTCCGAGTTAATTAACATTGAAATTAGCTAGTCAGGAAAATGCGTGCACAGATTCAAGCCGCCGGCCAGATACAGTCAGTGTCAGTTGGTCCTATAGCTCAGGACATGGAGAAACTTTGGTAACATGCGATGCGGGAGTGAGTCACACATACTGGTTTAAACTCGAGGGTGGCACAGTCATGAGGCGATAGCAACGCTCCCAGCGCTTAAAATCAAAACTGTAGCATCACTGACTTAAGTGTTTATGGAATAACTCACTGATATGAAAAGCATCCCTTTTCCGACGCGCCACGACAACGAAGTATGCCTCGATAAACGTCTGTTTGAGAAAACGTTCATTTTAGCTTTACTCGGGATTTCTAGCAAGGGTCGGTTTGAAAACAATCGCTGGCTGGATGCGGCTCGAGGTCTGGTGGTTGGCCACTCGTACCTTAGATGATAGTACACGGGTCTGCTCAGTCTTAGGCTAGGATTCGGTCCTCGCTACCACCACGAGACCAGACCTCCCCCATAGCTGACTGGTCAGTACACCCAACTGCCGTGCAGCAGGTTCAGGTCGTAGATTTTCTCCTCTCGGGGACTGGTATTGTGTTGTACTCACCACCATTAACGCTTAAATCGCCCAATGCGGCTCCAACTGAAAAGACCTACAACTCGGCGGCGAAACTTCCCCAGCGGAACACTCATGGCCATCAATGCCACAGGATCATTTAAGATTTTGCATCCCATATACAATTTTTGTATCGCTGTTTTATTCGGTTTTAGTGAACCAGACGAACACATTTGGTGACACCTTCTCTTATGGGCCGCTCGCATTTGCACGTCCGACGGCCTGATAGGTTAACTTCGGTGCATTTAATTCGGAAACGACGCAGCGCATAGAATTTTTTTCAGAACAATTGTTTCTCAGCAAAGCCTAACCTCAGCAAAGTCTTTGCAGACTTTAGCTGAACACCCTGTCTACGTTGCGAAAAAGTGTCCGTCACACACCGTGACAGTCCCGTATCGCTACAGTAGATAAACTATAGGAATATAAATTATATCTGACTTTTCTCCAGTTACGCATTTTACAACAGTGCATAAAAGTAAACACAACTACTTGTCAACGCCTAAAGATCGCGTGTCATATGTTAGATGAAATACAGGACAGCTAGTGCCACTGATATGATTATTATAAACTATATATTGGCAAGGATTCTAGTCCTCGCCGTTTAATATCATATACAATACAGTATCTTAAGATAATGAGCAATCTTTTCCATTCTAAAATTAATTCTGCGAAGTACTGCTGTTTATTCCCTTTGTTACCGCCATGGCGCTACAGAATTACACTGTACGTTGTTTTGAAACCGGCACCGGCATCTTTGATGTCTCAAAACATTAACGGACCATTGTTCACGATTACTTCTTGTTCTCAGTTTCTACTGTTTGCACGCAACAGCTGTTTTCAATAGTAAATTATTCAGTGCTTTCGTGAATGATGCAGTCCCAGGAAGCAATTTTCAGGCGTTTTCTGGTTTATTTGCATATTGGGCCTCGTTAATGTAACTCTCTTTTTGTTATACGTGTCAAATAGCCAAGGCCGTTATCAGAATCCAGCATTTTACATAGCACAGACTGTGAAGACTGTTGTGTTCGGTCTACGTCCTGTTACCTAAAATACTGAGAACGTATTTTAATGTGGTTGTTCGGTTTCTGATTTTTCCTTCTTCTTCACTCCTAGAAGAGGACTGACATGAATTACCGCCAAATGAGAAATGTAAAACTATTATAGTTAAAGTAAAGAGCGCAATCAAAATTCGTGACCGTATATAAAACAAAATATAGCTTGCGCAAGTCTACATACGAAAGAAATGTAATTTCCTTACATTTCAGATTATATTCAGAACTATTACTACAGCCATAAATGACGCAAGCTGGCAGTTTTGATCAAAGCACATCCATCAGAAGCTAATTTTTTGGGAACTGACATGGCCGACGTAGTCCTCAAGTTTGTGACTTTATGGAAACTCTACGTATACCTTCATGGGTCAATTCTTTTAATATGTGTCACTGATATGAAGAAATATATTATTTTATTTTTCAAGCCTCCACATTTTTTTAGTCGGTATTGTTCTTTATATTTCCGAATAACGACTTATTTAACACCGTATCTTATATTTGATTTAATGGAAAATCCGGTTGAAGACTGTTCTGTTTCAGTGGTTAAATATACTTTAACTGTGTTTTTACTTTCTTTTCTTTTGCCTTCGATCTTTTCTTAAGTGAAGTAATATTATTTCCTTGGAGGTATACTTTCGACCATTCTTTTGAGTATCAGTAATATGTTTCTAAACCAAACAGCTACTAAGTAAGTAGGTAAGGTTTTTGCTTTAATGCTATAAGGCCGGTTGGTTTATCGGTCACTTCATATCAGATCTGTGTGCTGAAACTGAGCTCCTTAATATTTGACATTGAGCAAAATGTTTTAACGTGACCTGACAACTTTTAAAAAACGACTTCAAGCACCCAACTGGTACTCAACTCAGTAGTCAACTGCCCTAGTAGGACTTTACCACGCAACTGCCTCATGCAAATACAATCACGCAATTGCTGTTAAACCTACATTAAGTCTCAGCAACCATTAACATTTGACAAACAAACAGCGCTACTAGAACAGCGCTACTAGTACTTTTAAGCATTAATTAATTGTAAGAGTCGACCATCGGTGAAGTGTGTTGCGGTCGGCTTCGCAGTCGTAACGTAGTTGACACGGTGGGAGGCTAGTTTGGTGAGTGATAAGGTGCTGGATGAGAGAAATGTATGCACTTTCAATTAGTTTATCTAACAATATGATGTGTGTAATCTTATGGGACTTAAATGCTGAAGTCATCAGTCCCTAAGCTTACACACTACTTAAATTAAATTATGGTAAGGACAAACACACACACCCATGCCCGAGGGAGGACTCGAACCTCCGCTCTGGCAAACAATCAGAATAATCAGGGCACAAGCAAAAAAAAAAAAAAAAAATTAAAAAATGTTACATCTATTAAGACAATAGAATGAAGATACACAGTAATTAAGCCCCTTTAAGAACCAGTGCGTTTAAATATAATTCCAAAACAATTACAATTGGTAGCACGTCTTAAGTGAAATTTAAAAAATTTCATTTCGTACGAGTAGCTAGTCATGACAGCAGTCACATTAAATTCCGGAAACAAAGAACATAAGAATTTAACCATTAATCTCAGGTGGCCAACTATGTATAAATGAGTTATCAAAATTTAGAAAGTAGAGCTTGGACGGAAACCTTTAGGAAACTAGTCTCTCCACTGTGCTACATTTTACCATTTTAAATTCCTTACAATTTTCCTTAAGCAATAGGAGGCTACTTGATACACAAAAAATTCTTTAAGTATTTAAATACTTATTCGACAAGCTCACAGAACAAGTCTAACTTAAAATACACAAAACATATCAAATATTTAGTCTTCAGACAATAAAACAAAAAATAAAGAATACAATGAAGGCCAAGAATCAAAATATCTTACGGAGAGCGTCTGCTCGCCAGCTTACTGCATGTATACGGACAAGACCACCTTCCCCTAAGGCAGAACTTTATAAAAATTTAACAGTAGGTACGACACTTGCTTATTACAAGAACAGAGCATAACCTATGCGCCCACACAGGTCAGGACTGCACAGTGATACAACTCAATGTGTCTCAATAGCCAGGATGGCGGGACATTACTGTGGAACTCAAGGGTTGTGGCAAATTCTCCTCCCCGGGATCCGGTGGCTGTGAGGCATACGCTCACGTAGTTTTCACGTTGTTCTTGAATGAAGTTAAAACCGCCGCAAGCCTCATGTCCACCAGCCAAGGCAGCGTATTCAGGGACTCGTGAGTCCAATCTGCGACTCGCTGCGGCTCAAGCAAAAACCAATCAGCTGCTTTCAACAGCATAGCTGCCTCGATGAACGGTCAAACGACCGCCTCGATACTCCAAGCGGACGCAACTGCAGAATACAGTCCTACTACCGTTGCATGGAACCGTCAGCAAAATGTCGTCCACAAGTCTCAGTACTCCAATGAATGCTCAGTCAACTTCCTTACTGTAGTCAGTGGGGAGCCTTTATCTTCATGAAATACTAAATCGCTGCCACTTAGCGTGACGTCCGAGACACAGTTACCAGGCAACGGGCCAAAGACGTCATGCTAGGGTGGCAGGTACCGACTAACGCTCTCGCATGTCTCAATACTCTTTGTTGCCACGGAGTTTCAGAGTAGCTGGATACCTGCGTTATCAAAAGCTTGCGACGTCTTTCTCCTTTCCTTCCGTCTACAAAATACTGTCCACAAGTTCCTGCATTAATAAATCCAATAGAACCACTTAAAATCAAAATTTACGTAAGTGGTCCGACACACTTACTGTTGATCGGTAAATAAAGTTGGCCCACCAATTTTCTCGTGACACCAGCCACACAGATTTTGACACATTGTAATGTTTCGGCTTTCCTTATTTTTTTTAAGAGCATGGTATCCAAAATTCTGAATAAATCTCCCATACCGTGTTCCTTCACTAAGGGCGTCAAGTTTGTAGGCCGGTAAGTGGTAGCTAACAACAATTTTGCGAAGAGACTGTTAGGTGTAAAGTTGATACATCTCATCATCATCGTCATCATCATCATCTTCATTCCGTTGGATTAGGGTAACTCCTTGTTCCGTCTTCAAAGTTTATAGCTGAGTTCATCACAATTTTCTCTTTCAAGCTTTAGCGTTTCTTCTGGCGTTCTCTTTCCATCTGTCTCTATAATTCTGTATGTTGTTGTTTGTCTTTTCAAGATTCAGTTCTTCTCTAATTCGTTAGTTCGTAATCTAATCTTGGCATGTGCAACATCCCACTGTTCTTAGAAGTCGCGTTCCAGCTGTCTCTATGATTTCATCTTGGAACTCTTCCATTTGGCTCGTGTTTGCATAGAAAAACAGTAATATCAAAAATTGAGTCCGCCTTGATACAAAACACCTTGTTATTCGTGTATTTCTTTATTATCCCAAACTAGTTTCGGTTACAAATATCACCATCATCAGTGTTTCTTTTTTTAATCTAAAACATGCAGAAAATAGCATGGTTATACAAACACAGTAAAACATTATTACATTTTTACTATCCGTCTTTTGAAACATAGTTTTCTATGGATACTTTCATACTACCTTATTTATTATATGTTACAGTACGTTTTAATCAATTATTGGCGCTGTTTGCGGCATATTTTCTGTATTCTTTTTTTCTCTGTTGCAATTTTTTACTTATCTAACATAATATCGTCTGCAACCATGTGCGCGGCTGTTAGTAAACACATGGTTGCAGATGACATGATGTTCGCTAAGTAAAAAAACGGCAACAGAGGAAAAAAGAGCACAGAAAATATGCCGCAAACAGCCCCAATAATTGCTTAGAACATGCTTTAAAATACAATAAAGAAGGTAGTATGAAAATATCAATAGAAAACTATGTTTCAAAAGACGAATAGTAAAAATGTATTAATGTTTACTGTGTTTGTATAACCATGCAGTTTTCTGCATGTTTTATATTAAAAAACCGCACTGATGATGGTGATATTTGTCGCCGAAACTACTTTGGGATAATAAAGTAATAAACGAATAGCTAGGTGTCAGATGTCTCTAATTTGTTCTTATTCCTCTTTGGGAGAAGCCATGTTTCACCTCTGTATAACAGTGACGTGAGAGCCGCAGTTTTATACAACTTTATTTTCGTTTCCTTCCTCACTCTGTTCCTTGAGGTTATATTAAAATTACCACATACATGCTGAACCTCATGAAGCTTGTTGTCTACATCTCAATTATGCTGGTAACTTATTTGGTTTTCTAAAAAATTTAAATGGCTAACACGTTCAGTTACACTGTAGTTGGTAACAATTTTTGACCTGATTGTCTCAACTTCTGTGAATGTCATAAGGTTGGTTATATTTCCACAAAGTATTCCTTGCCCAACTGGTGCTACTTAAGTTTGGCACGTTGTAAGCTCTTTTCACCCTCAGATATAATAAACTGATCGCCTGCTAATAAGTAAATCTTTTCGGTTCCGTGCTTAGATAGCATAGATCCAGAATGTACTTCTTTTTTCTTAAGATGTCGTCAACGTACAAGATCGTACTCAAAATTAATGCATTACGAAAAACGTCTTGAAGGATTTTAAATAAGACAAACGTTCTTAACATCCCTCAT
The DNA here is from genome assembly GCF_023864275.1 of Schistocerca cancellata. Classification (NCBI taxonomy): domain Eukaryota; kingdom Metazoa; phylum Arthropoda; class Insecta; order Orthoptera; family Acrididae; genus Schistocerca; species Schistocerca cancellata. The sequence goes on from NC_064631.1 coordinate 125,595,380, forward strand.
CCAGCCGCTTCATTTCTACATATTTATTGCTCAACATAGTCATCCTGGCAACGAACGCATTTGTCACAACGAGAAAAATGTTTGTTGATACCGTGACTGTAGAGTGTGTGATTTTGTCGACGGAGCCACAAACGCACCTCTGCTTGCATTGCTCCATCGATATCGAAGTGAAGTCCTTGAAGTCATAATTTTTGATACGCTTTTCTCCAAGAGGACAATCACGTTTGGTACTGGAGTACTGCCTATTCTTGCATTTAGGTCCAAACTTGTGATAACATGGTCCGGTGGTAACGACCGGATTAGCCACTCACCTCTGGCACTGTCTGAGAGTCTTACGCACCTCCTCCTGTGAATCTCAGACACCGAACGGTGATTCGAGCTAGATTTGGTCTGGGAGGCTTCCCAAGGAATCAGATAACCGAGTGGAAAAACACTTCAGCCTGACCGAGTTCCGAGCTTAGCGAGCCAGCGCAGCCTGGCGTAGCTATTTAATGAAAGAAGTTTGTTTTGCAGTTGGAAAGTCCTTCGTGGAAACGAGTGGTTTGAGGTTACGAGGCACCATGCAGAACCGTGAGAAACTGCGAAACCCAAGTCTTCAACACAGTTCGTTGAAAACTTAGAATGACACTCTCTACCAGTTAACAGTTAACAGTGTAGTAGCTGAGCATTGGCTTTTACGTAGTTCAAAACGTGGAGTAGTGGACTGGCTAGAGAGACAGTTCGATATCAGAGTGCAGCTGTCAGAAAGACTTGTTCAGAACTGAGTCCTTTTATAGGTTGATACAGAGTGTTCCATGTGAAACCGGTATATTTCACGCCCAAGATTCAAGAAACAATGAAGTACCTAAAAAGAGTAGATAATAGTCACATCCAAAATATGTAATCATCTGTTTGTAAAAGATGCTGAAAGTGGTGGCCATGGGCATCCAGGCATTGCAGACTTTGTGTGATAACGTTACTAGCAACACGCCGTAATTCTGCAGATGTGATGTTGTTAACTTCCTTAGTAAGGAAGAGTGAGTATTGTGGGAGGATGGTCATCATACACTTTGCCTGTTAATGTGCACCATAAATAAACATCACGCAGTGTTAAGTCCGGAGACCTTGGGGGCCGGAGGCTTCTATTGACAAGCGTGTCTTCAGGAAATACGTTGGTGATGTGGGCCATACTTCAGTTCGCTGTGCCAGCTGTGGCTGCATCTTGTTGGAATACTGCTTTTATGCATCTGTTAATTGAGCATAGAAACAGTCAAAGAACCCTAAAGTTTTGGCACTGTTAAAGGTGTAATTGATTTTTTTTATTTTTTGAGTCATCAGTCTTGTAACTGATTTGATGCGGCCCGCCACGTACTCCTCTCGTTTGTCTACCTCTTCATCTCAGAGTAGCACTTCCAACCTATGTCCGCAATTAATTGCTGGATATATTCTAGTCTCTGTCTTCCTCTATAGTTTTTTCCTACTTAAGTTCCGCCCAGTACCATCGCAGTCATTCCCTAATGTGTTAACAGATATCCTATCATCCTTAGTGTTTTGAACTATTCCTTCCCTCTCCGATACTGCCCAGAACCTTCTCCTTCCTTACCTTATCAGTCCACGTAATTTTCAACGTTCGCCTGTAGCGCCACATCTCAAACCCTTCGAATCTGTTCTGTGCGGGTTTTCCAGTAGTCAATGCTTCATTACCATACAATGCTGTGTTCCAAACGTACATTCTCAGAAATTTCTTCCTCAAATTGAGACCCATGTTTGGTACTGGTACACTTCTCTTGGCCAGGAATGGTCTTTGTGTCAGTGCTAGTCTGTTTATGATGTCCTTCTTGCTCCGTCCGTCATTGGTTATTATACAGCCTGGGTAGTAGAATTTCTTAATTTCATTTACTTCGTACCCATCAATCCTGAAGTCAGGTTTCTCGCTGTTCTCATTTTTGTTACTTTCTTCGAGTTGCTCTCGGTCCATATTTTGTAGTCAATAGACTGTTCATTTCATTCGGTAGATCATGTAATTCTTCTCCACTTTCACTAATGATAGCAATATCATCAGCAAATGTTATCACTGATATCTTTTCATCTTGAATTTTAATTTCACTCCTGAACAGCACAAATTGAAAAGTATAGGGCCAATAATGCGCATGCCTGACAATGCACACTAAACATCTACCTTCTCAGCGTGGAGAGGTTCTTCATACAGTGTACGTGGGTTGCCGTGCTGAAAGAATCTGCAGTTCTGGTAGTTTATATACACTACTGGCCATTAAAATTGCTACACCACGAAGATGACGTGCTACAGATGCGAGATTTTAATCGACAGGAAGCAGATTCTCTGATATGCAAATGATTAGCTTCTTAGAGCATTCACACAAGGTTGGCGCCGGTGGCGACACCTACAGGAAAGTTTCCAACCGACAAACAGCAGTTGACCGGCGTTGCCTGGTGAAACGTTGTTGTGATGCCTCGTGTAAGGAGGAGAAATACGTACCATCACGTTTCGACTTTGAAAGAGATCGGATTGTAGCCTATCGCGATTGCGGTTTATCGTATTGCGAAATTGCTGCTCGCGTTGGTCGAGATACAATGACTGTTAGCTGAATATGGAATCGGTGGGTTCAGGAGGGTATTACGGAACGCCGTGCTGGATAACAACGGACTCGTATCACTAGCAGGCATCTTATCCGCATGGCCGCAACGGATCGTGTAGCCACGTCTCGATCCCTGAGTCAACAGATGGGGACATTTGCAAGACAAGCACCATCTGTACGAACAGTTCGACGACGTTTGCAGCAGCATGGACTATCAGCTCGGAGACCATGGCTGCGGTTACCCTTGACGCTGCATCACAGACAGGAGCGCCTGCAGTGGTTCAAATGGCTCTGAGCACTATGGGACTTAACATCTTAGGTCATCAGCCCCTAGAACTTAGAACTACTTAAACCTAACTAACCTAAGGACATCACACACATCCATGCCCGAGGCAGGATTCGAACCTGTGACCGTAGCAGTCCCGCGGTTCCGGGCTGCAGCGCCTAGAACGGCACGACCACCGCGGCCGGCCCTGCAGTGGTGTACTCAAGGACGAACCTGGGTGCACGAATGGCAGAACGTAATTTATTCGGATGAATCCAGGTTCTGTTAACAGCATCATGATCGTCGCATCCGCGTTTGGCGACATCGCGGTGAACGCACATTGGAAGCGTGTATTCGTCATCGCCATACTGGCGTATCACCCGGCGTGATGGTATGGGGTGCTATTGGTTACACGTCTCGATCAGCTCTTGTTCGCATTGACGGCACTCTGAACAGTGGACGTTACATTTCAGATGTGTTACGGCCCGTGGCTCTACGCTTCATTCGATCCCTGCGAAACCCTACATATCGGCAGGATAATGCACGACCACATGTTGCAGGTCCTGTACGAGCCTTTCTGGATACAGAAAATGTTCGACTGCTGCCCTGGCCAGCACAATCTCCAGATCATTCAGCAACTGAAAACGTCTGGTAAATGATGGCCGAGCAACTGGCTCGTCACAATACGCCAGTCACTATTCTTGATGAACTGTGGTATCGTGTTGAAGCTGCATGGGCAGCTGTACCTGTACACGCCATCCAAGCTCTGTTTCACTCAATGCCCAGGCGTATCAAGGCCGTTATTACGGCCAGAGGTGGTTGTTATGGATACTGATTTCACAGGATCTATGTACCCAAATTGCGTGAAAATGTAATCGCATGTCAGATGTAGTATAATATATTTTTTCAATGAATACCCGTTTATCATCTGCATTTCTTCTTGGTGTAGCAATTTTAATGGCCAGTAGTGTAACATGATAGATGACACCACGGGTGATCTGACATGAGGTAATGCAAGGTCTCCAAGTAGCCATCAGCAATTCATGTTAACAACCAGTTACAATAATGAATTCATTTTCCACATTCTCAGATGTAAACTCTAGTACCACACGCGCACGATAGGCTTTTCATTTCGTATGTTTTTGTACTCGATGACACTATGTACGAGATACACGAACCTGCTGCGGTAACCTCCTTACCAATTTGTAGGAACTTCATAATGTCCATGCGAATTCTCTCTATAGTTTCAGGGGTCCTCACTGGCAGTCGCCTTTTCTGCTGCACATTCTGAACGGAGCCTACAGCCCTCCACTTCCTGTACAAATCTTGAATAGTGCTCGTCGAGGGGCGTTTCGTACCAGGATACTTCGATTGAAACGTTTCTTTATTTTCCTTGGTGGAGCCTGTCTTTATTTACAGTCGGCAGTGTCAATTCGTCCTTGTATTGCAAAATGCTCCATTTCTGTAACAACTCAACCGTACGAGCGTCTCAAAACACTTGTCACACGAACACACAGCAGGACTCAACTTTCCGATAAAGTTCAGTGTAGCCAATTTTCGAGGCATTAGTGTCACTTCTTAAGCAATTCGACTAAGATAATTAACCGGTACACGAGGCGTAATGGTTTTATTTGGGACAACCTGCGTTACACACTTAGAGGCTGTTGATTTATTTTTGATCACGCCATTGGCCAGAGTATTTAAAATTCTCCGACTGGCGCCCAGAACGCTATAGAGACGTAGAAGCGAGAGTTAGGCTGAAGAAAGAACAAGATGCACTCTTCTTCAGGTGCGGAACACAAGAGACTTATTCTCTAGACGCAGTGGAAACACTTCGTTTCCGGCAACGCGAGCTTTTCCGCGAGCAAAACTTAGCTACAGATCATGACTTCTGCTCCACGACGTGCAGAGTTTAGTGATATGAAGCGAGGTTAAGACTAGCGGTGAGGCATTATGTTAGGAACGAGCAATAGTTTAGAAAGCTGTTTCTTCCCGGAGTGTTTGAAGACAAATTACATTTGTTTCTGTCAACGTAATCAAGCAATCACTGAGCAGTTACCGCGAGGTGGCATGTTTTTTTAGATGATCTATGAGACTATAACGTAGATGTTACCTCGAGCTCGCATGTTTTTTAGATGACGATAACCTCGTGCAATCTCCTTCTTTCCGGTATGTGCCAAAGGGTTAATATCATTCATGTTAACAAACACTTTGCTTGAGAACTTGCCATTTCTGACCCTCAGTCAGATCGTATGATAGATTCATGTTCATGTTTTCTAAATACATGTTGTAATAAATTAATTGGATTTGTTATCCTGTTACATTTTGTAATTACTTGACCTCCTCGGTAGTAATTAAATAAGTTCACTTGACAAAAAGTTAGTTCCTCTGTAGATGCCGCAGGGATAGACTCAAATGGCTCTGAGCACTGTGGGACTTAACTTCTAAGGTCATCAGTACCCTAGAAATTAGAACTACTTAAACCTAACTAACCTAAGGACATCACACACACCCATGTCCGAGGCAGGATTCGAACTTGCGACCACAACAGTCGCGCGGTTCCAGACTGTAGCGCCTAGAACCGCTCGGCCAACCCGGCCGGCGCGCAGTGATAGCCTCACGTGTCCAACCGCACCTGCATTGCCTCTGTTTGGCCATGAAACTGTAGCAAACAGTAAGACATTAATGTTTCATGCTCACATTGCACGTGGACATGAGTAAATGAAAGTACGTGACAGAGTGACAAAAAGTGCCAATCGTGTTTGTCAGTGCCCATAGTTAGGTGGCGTGTGAAGCTGCTAGATTTGGGGCTGTTTCGTGGCTCACTGTGCGAGTTCAGAAGCAGTGGTGTAAGACACATGGCCACGGAACACGACCTCAGAGTTGTGGTCGGAAAAAGAGCATGACTGACAGGGACAGAAGAAGTGTTTCACGGCTTGTCAATCAAAATTGTTTCTCAACCCAACAGAAATTGCTGCAGGCAGTGAATGAAGGTCAACGACAACGTGTCAGCGGGGGAACATTGTGACGGGGTGTGCATTAAATGAACACTTGGGGCTGATCACCTTGCGAGAGGTCACTGCTCCTACTGGAGCATAAAGTCGACAACAGCGAAGTTCATCGGGCTGGAAGAATATGTGACTGGTTTTCTGAACACTAACCCACATAATTACGCCTCAACTGGTCTGGAAAATCATCGACGTGAACTCCAGTGAAAATCTGTGGGACAGGTTTCAACTGTAGGTAAAACGTCGACAACAGCATCCCCACAGTTTGGTGAAATTGTGCGATGAAATCCTCAGTGAGTGGGTTAACGTGGATGGACTCCGTTCCAGACAGAGTACAGGGACGGAATCGCGCGGTATTAAATGATGCTTCTTATGATTTCTCTAGGAATGACTAATTTTTCGTCTGGTGAGCTTATTTTACCAGATAGTCAATCCTAGACTCATGTTTCATTAAGGTCAGGCCTTTGAAGTCAGTTTTATCCATTGCGTACATTTTTTCAAGACACAGTTGCGGGAAGATCGTATTTCACGTACAAAATACTTGAAACGCAATAAATAAATAAAGTTTCAATTAAAAATTAAGTACTATGAACAGTTGTATCGACTGTGGGATACAAGAACAGAAACAAATGCTTAATTACGTCCCTCAGTTGTTTTTGTGAAGCGGACGGCGTCTTTTTGTTGTAGAAGCGAGCCAAGACGCACGCTTCTATGCGATCATGCTTTATAACAGACTCATACGGCACACTCACCGTCATTACCATTCATATTTTGTAGAGGCGCAGTCATACTAGGCGCACCCGCATATTGTTGCGTATAGCAACTGATTTAATGTCTGTGTTCATTAAATGCACATAAATAGTCCACTACGAACCATTTCATCGGTGAGTAAACGTCTTCGAAGTGCGATAAAAGAAGTTTTCATTTGAAGAGATATCCATTGTGGAGTAAAAGAATCACAATAGACCTTACACATAAAGCCATTGTCAAGCGCGCTAAACAACAGTAACGTATTAACAAACATTATTAAATTAAGAAATTACTTAATTATTTTAGTATGTGTGGCTCACTCCCTAGAATTTAACCATTAACGAAACCGTCAGAATTAATAACAAAAAAATTTCGAAGTTGAATTTAATCACTAGAGCTTATAGAAGTTAGCAGAGCTGACCTCTGGTATAATGTACCTTCAAATAAGTTATATAACCAATGACTATCACATATTAGTGACAGTAATAGTTTATTACAGAGCGTGTTTCCTAATACTTCAACGATTTCCAACTATAATAACGCAGACTAAAAACAAGATTCAGCGACGGTGGCGCTGTCCATTAATAGCGCCAAGTGTCAAGTTTCATCCAATATACAGGTGAGTAATGATGTCGTAGTGGTCGAAGCTGCATCGAGCATTCGCAGTAAAATGCAATTTTTAGTACGATGAATCTGTCTTGAGCATGGAACGTGCCTCTTGTAAGCATTTCAAGATTCAGCCGCAGTATCCAATTCCTGCACGTGGAACAATACTGAACTGGCTAAGAAACTTCCGTGAAACTGCCACTGCATCCAGTCGAAAGCCAACCGGACCTTGGAAAACCGCCCGAACTCCCGAGAACATCGAACGTGTGTGTAGCAGTTTACAGGCAGGCCCTCGTCGTTAGTTATGAAAACCTGGTTTTAACAAGACGGCGCGAAATATCACACATCCAACAAGACCTTGGAAGTTCTCCGTGGGGCCTATGGTAACCGCATAACTTCCACTCGCGGTTGTGTCGAATGGCCGACTTGCTCGCCTGGTCTGACCGTGCCAGACTTCTATCTATGGAGTTATCTGAATGTGCGCGAGGCTTGCAACAGTTAAGAGATAGAATGCATGATGAAATTTACAGAACTCCTCTACCAGGTGTGCTCAAAAACTGAGTAAAACGCCTCGTGTTTTCTATAGCCGCGAATGCTCGTCATTTTTCCGATGTACGAGGACTGTTCGGAAAGTAAGTTCGAATAGGTCGCGAAAATTAAAATTTTTTTTTTGCAACTATTGTTGCACCTTCCATTTACTTCCCTACATACACTCAGCTCTGACATAGACATCTGTCGTAGCATCGTAGCAACTTTACAATACCCTCTTCACAGAAGGCAGCCGCCTATGCTCTCTGCCACTTCTCTACCCTCGTGTGCAGTTAACAGTCTGTGCCAAAATGCTATCCTCATAGGGAGCGGTTCATGTAAGCAGAAATAAGCACCAGAGGGAGCCAGGTTATGGTGGGTGATGAAATACTTCGCATTGATAACACTTCAGGTTCGTTCTCAGCACTCGTGGTCGTGCGGTAGCGTTCTCGCTTCCCACGCCCGGGTACCCGGGTTCGATTCCCGGCGGGGTCAGGGATTTTCTCTGCCTCGTGATGGCTGGGTGTTGTGTGCTGTCCTTAGGTTAGTTAGGTTTAAGTAGTTCTAAGTTCTAGGGGACTGATGACCATAGATGTTAAGTCCCATAGTGCTCAGAGCCATTTTCGTTCTCAGCGCCCCTGCAGTGTGCGGCCGACGGTTATCATGTACAAGGAAATACATAGCAGGTACCATGTGTGGGGTGCATGTAATCACGGGGAACATCGCAGCAGCCATCCATACTCGGCGGGAGACGCTATTGTTCTACGCCTGTTTACATGCTCACTCTGTGCTCAGAAATGAAAAGAGCGATGTGACAAGATCGATAGGCATACTATACGCACTGCCGAACATGTCTGTGGAAAATCTTTTTGGATTTTCGCTGTAGTTCCCATTTCACGACCTGCCGGGCCTTACCTTCCTAATATCCCTCGTAGTATTCCGTAAGTAAACCTGAATAAATGTGTTACGTTGTGTAAAATGCTTAACTTCTATTCACAATTGCTTTGTATGTCTTTCAATTATGAAATCGTCAGTATACTGTGAAACAGCCTGTACTTGCTGTCAAATTTAGTTTTTAGGGAACGGCACGCTCTCAGATTCACCGTATTTGCAACGTGGAAAATGGCAGTTGCATTATCTCGCACACTCTTGCATATTTTTTCTGCGGATTCCCTTGTGTCCAAGCAAGCTGGCGAAAGTCGGGCACTCTCGAGCACAGCTGAATAATAAAACACAGCACAGCGCCTCAAAAATTTCAAAGGCGGAACCGCACGTACTAGAAAATCGAGCAGCGCACGAGGAGGTAGTCTGTCTTCAGCAGGAGGCTCCAACCGCCATTAGGGGCAAAAGAGCTTCCCGCGAAACGCGGCTCGTGCCTGCGGCGCCAGGTCTGCAGTCGGTGACAGCGACCGGTGAAATGGCGGCGGGTCCCCAGTACGCACTCCGCAGGCGGAGAAATTTGATTAATTGCGACGCGGCGACGGACGGCCAGTTGCGTGAATGTGGCCGCCTCCGCGCCCCACGCCGGCGGCAACTCGGGCCGGCGCCGCCTCATTCACGCCATCAATCTTGCGGCTCGCCCCTCTCCAGTCCACGCTACTAACGGCCAAGTTCCACCTGACTGACGTACGCGTCCTCGTCAGTGCTGTCAAAAGGTTAACATTATCTCGGAAAGGCTATTACAGTGCGATTTGATGCAATCTTAGTACAAAAGTACAGTATCTGGTCACCTATTAATGGGCATTAATATGGGGTGTAAGTACCTTACCCCTCCACGATGGCTTCAATTTTCCTGGGGACACTTTCAGTGACGTGTCTGAATACCTGCGGAGGTTTGTCACCCCGTTTTTCCGCAGCAGTCAAAACCAGAGAAGGGACTGATGTCAGAAGCTGGGGTCTGGAGCGAAGTAGACGTTACGCATCCCAGAGGTGTTCCACTGTAGACTGGCCAGTCCATTTCTGAAATGCTGCCGTTTGCGAACCGCTGCCTTAAAGAAAAAGCCGGCCGGGGAGGCTGAGCGGTTCTAGGTGCTACAGTCTGGAACCGCGCGACCGCTACGCTCGCAGGTTCGAATCCTGCCTCGGGCATGGATTTGTGTGAAGTCCTTAGGTTAGGTTAGGTTTAAGTAGTTCTAAGTTCTAGTTGAGCAAGCAGTAAAGGAAACAAAAGAAAAGTTCGGAGTAGGCATTAAAATCCATGGAGAAGAAATAAAAACTATGAGGTTTGCCGATGACATTGTAATTCTGTCAGAGACAGCAAAGGACTTGCAAGAGCAGTTGAAGGGAATGAACAGTGTCTTGAAAGGAGGGTGTAAGATGAACATCAACAAAAGCAAAACGAGGATAATGGACTGTAGTCGAATTAAGTCGGGTGATGCTGCGGGAATTAGTTTAGGAAATGAGATACTTAAAGTAGTAAAGGAGTTTTGCTATTTGGGGAGCAAAATAACTGATGATGGTCGAAGTAGAGAGGATATAAAATGTAGACAGGCAATGGCAAGGAAAGCGTTCCTGAAGAAGAGAAATTTCTTAACATCGAGTATTGATTTAAGTGTCAGGAAGTCGATTCTGAAAGTATTTGTATGGAGTGTAGCCATGTATGGAAGTGAAACATGGACGATAAATAGTTTAGACAAGAAGAGAATAGAAGCTTTCGAAATGTGGTGCTACAGAAGAATGCTGAAGATTAGATGGGTAGATCACATAACTAATGAGGAGGTATTGAATAGAATTGGGGAGAAGAGGAGTTTGTGGCACAACCTGATCAAAAGAAGGGATCGGTTGGTAGGAAATGTTCTGAGGCATCAAGGGATCACCAATTTAGTACTGGAGGGCAGTGTGGAGGGTAAAATCGTAGAGGGAGACCAAGAGATGAATACACTAAGCAGATACAGAAGGATGTAGGCTGCAGTAGGTACTGGGAGATGAAGGTTGCACAGGATAGAGTAGCATGGAGTGCTGCATCAAACCAGTCTCAGGACTGAAGGCCACAACAACAACAACAAGTTCTAGGGGACTGATGACCTCAGAAGTTAAGTCCCATAGTGCTCAGAGACATTTGAAGCTTAAAGAAAACGCTTTATAACAGAGTGAAGTGCCAAACACATTCAATCATCGTCTCCGAGATGTTTCTCTATTGTGCTCAGTACACAGTGCTGTAAGACTGTTTATATTCCTCTGGATTTAGAATTTTCTGACCGTTTGGTAGTCTTCCAGCTGCGAATCACTCCTCGACACGCTGCTCATATTCTTTTCGCTTTTGCATGATCCCATATTTTGAGTTTATTTCCTGAAATCTATCGTCATGTAAAGTGCCGACCATAACGACGTCACTTTGCCCTTCTGTTTCTTTAACATCTGCTAATTTCCGTGCACTGTTACGTATTCGTTCTTCTTCGGTCTTCCTTTCTATTTTTACACATTGTGACGAAAACGCCGCCTTCTTACTCGTCGACCTTGTCAGGGCTAACGTACAAGTTGCCAAGGTAAATAAAATAATCTTTTCGAAAAATAGTGAGCTTACTCCGAAACAACTCCAGAATTTATTTTCTGTTTAGGACAACAACTGTCGTAATTTTTGTCCTTTCCAGTATTAACACTGAAAGCTGGTAACAGTGGCCGAGAATGTGACGGAGACATGTACAGTGTAATGGATGAGTAATCAACTGATGACCTCATGACACCTGCCGGCTGGAAACTCGTTATTCCACTCAGCTACAAGCGACAGATTGCTGCAGACAGATGTATACGTCGAACCCACTGAGAGCGAGAGGTCCACGGGCCGATACATCTGTTATGCCCACTTTAAGACTGAAATGATCGTATGGCATTGTAGGCCGGGAAGCCGCATGCGGGGGAGTTCGATCGCCGTATTGCAAGTCCTTTTTAGTTGACTTGAAGATGAAAATGCTGGTGAAGGACACTCAACACCCAGTCTCCCTGCCGGGAATCTAACTCGGGCCCCCTGCGTGGTAGGCGGAAACGCTACCACTACGCTACGGAGGCGGACACTTAAAGACTTAACCTTGGTAAATCACATTGGTTTCTGTAAATTAATCTGTACAGCAGCTTCTACTCAAACGGAAAATACTCGCGGAGTTCTAAGCTCACACAAATGACCCTTTTTTCCTCAATTTTTCTGACTAATTTATTGCGGCCTGCCACGCATTCGTGTCTTGTACCATCCTCTTCATCACAGACAGCACATTCAACCTACTTCATCAATTATTTATTTTATTAGTCCCATGGAATCTGTTTTTTGATGCTCAGAACGTGACGTATCATCCCGCCCCTTCCTTATAACAGTGATTTCCGGATGTTCTTTCTTCCTATATTCAGCGAGAACTTCCTCATTCATTTAGCAGTTCATCTAATTTTCAACGTTCTTCTTTAGCGCTACCTTCCAAACGTTTGGATTCTCTTCGTTTCCCGCTTCCTGTACGCAAATCATTCATTATTTCATTAACTTCTTTCTTAGAATAATATCAATGTTTAATATTAGTACACTTCTCTTGGCTGTTAAATTTCCCGCTCTTCTCTTTTCTGATACTTCGCATAGTTTTCGTCTTTCTTAGATTTACTCTCAATCCATATCCTTTAGTCATTAGGCTGTTAATTTCATTCAACCGAAACTGTAATTCTTTTTCATCTAGGATAACATTCTCACCACCGAATCGTATGAGTGATACCACTCCACCGTGAATTTTTTTCTCACATTTGAAACGTTCTTTTAATTTCGTCGTTGCTTCTCCGACGTAGAGAGTGAATAGTGGGGACGAAAGACGCATGCCTGCCTTTCACGTTTTTCAGTAGGGCACTGCTTTCTTGGTTTTCCCTCTGTGTGCGTGTACCATTTTGCATTGGTGCTTGCCCCATTTTACATTGTCAAAAGCTTTTTATATACCGGCAGATCATATGAACTTGTCTTGATTTTCCTTAGGTCTACCTTCCATCACCAACCGCAACGTCAGCATTCCATCTCTGGGCGTTTGTCTTTCCTAAAGCTAAGCCGATCGTCATCGAACTCAACCTTGATTATCTTTCCCATTCGTCTGTGTGTTATTCTTGTCAGCTACTAGGACGCATCAGTTGTTAAGCTGATTGCGAGATAATTATCGCACTTTTCATATCTTATAATCTTTGGAATCGTGTGGATATTGTTTTTTCGAAAGTCTCTTCAGACGCATACATTCTACACTCAAACGTGAATAGTCGTTTTGTTGCCGTTTCCACCAATGATTTTACAAATTCTGATGGAATGCGATGCCTTATTTGATCTTAATCCGTCCAAACCTCTTTTACATTCAATCTCTTCCTTGTCGACTCGTGTTTTTTCTTCTGTCACTTCTTCCGAGAAGTCTTATCCCTCATTGTGGCCTTCACAGTACTCTTTCGATCTATCGTCTATCTCATCGGCAAGAAAATACGAACGCAACAATAATAAACAGCAGGGATAAACTATGAAGCTGACACGTTTTAAACGTACACGACTTGATGAAAATTATCCACACACACACTGTGTAATGCGGTACAGTCTACTGGATGACACGAGAAGCAGACCCGCCAGTTTAAAAGGTCAGTTGTGTGTAGAGAAGCAGTAACAGCCCAGTAGGTCAGTCTCGAGTGCTCAGTAACTTCGAATGATGTCTAGTCATTGTATGTCAATGAAGTTAAAAAACCATCAGGAACATTCTAAACAGCTTAAAGCTGCCCAGATCGACTTTTTGTTATGTGGATTTCTGGCGGTTTTTGTGTATCATCAACATGGACAAGAGCTATGAATATAGATGATACGACACTCTATGGTATTCTGAGGTTTGAATTCACTGTGTTTTTATTTTTTTATTTTTTTTATTTTTTATTTTTTTAGCAGTTGCATTGATTTGATTTTGTAAATGATACTGACAATATTATACACGTGTATAATACATTATTCAAACCACAACCCCTCCCGGATAATTATTTTGTTCAAATTGCACAAGAATTCCACCTGACGTAGTGTAATAATGTTGACTGTAAGCTGTGTTCATATCACTAAAATTACAGATCGTACATCAGAGCTTTTATAAATTTTTTTGGCTTCGATGGATTTAATTTTTCTTAGCAAATTTATCATGAAAAGGAACCACTGAATACCACCCGCACACAACACTGACGTCTGCTACCAGAAATATTCTTCTCCGTGATTCGAGCGTAGTTTAATTTTGGACACATACATCAGCAATGAAATCTTGTTCAACAATAAATACCATCAGCACTGTTCTTAGAAAATGCAGTCTGAATCGATTAATTTTTTCTTTTATAAATAGGGTTCAGTACCACCTGTGCACATTTATTTCTTACACATCGAAATGTTGAAAGTTCGCAGTTTCAAGTAATGTAAATTTGCCGCTGTGATAAAATTTAAGATGGCGGCCAACAAAAGATAGAGGATATCTGTTTTTAATTATGATTTTCCTTTTCCCAATAAATCATTTAAATCATTTAAATTGATGCCACCAATAAAAAAATATTAAATTGTTTTGAAAATTAGTTTAACACAAACCTATACTATTTTTAACTAGAAGTACAGACGAAGTTGCTACACAATCGCAACTAACAATGGCTGCGCTTCTTGCAGCTATGATAAAACAATTATAACAAAATTATGATTAAAACAGGAAGTGAATTTTCAATAATTAATCATAAATAGTTTTAACGTATTTGGCTCTATTTGTTTTTACCAGCAAATGAACATAAAATTACAATAATTTTAGATTAAATGTTTTTCATTTAACAGACCTCAAATCGATTCGCGTCTTGCGTCGGCGATGAACATCAGAAGAAGACGACAAAAGGGTACAAAACAAAACAAAAGAATGACATAGATTAACAAAGAATGTGAGACAAATATTGTCTCTGTTTTACATAATTATCATCTTTTCAAGAAATAATTACATAATTGAATGAATATTATCCACACGTTCATATTCCACTCGTAATAAAAAAATATATATATCTCGTGGTAGCTATAGATTTCAAGTGGAAATGCGATGAAACAATCACAGCAAAACAAGATCAGGCAGGTCTTATTTATGATGGACAGGCAGCGTTGGGCAATGCGGAGGGAGGCTGCAGAAAACCGCATGAAATGAGTGAAAGGCAACACTCTTGAGTTTGAGAAAGCTACCAGCAATACTATCAACCGTAGGGGGATAAAAGGAGTGTGATGCAGTGGTCGAGCAATTTCTCATCAGCCACACATTTCTACACTCAGTGGTAAGCGACGCCTGAAGTGGTGCAAAGGGCGGCACCACTGGACAGTGGATGGCTGGAAACAAATGATTTCTACAGATGACTCAGACTATTACTGATGGCAGCCCGATGGCGCGGCTTGCCTGGTGAACGTTACCTGCCGTCATATGTAGTGTAAACAATGAAGAAGAGAGGAGATGGTGTCACCGTATGGAATTGTATTCTGTGGTTAGGGCGTGTTCCCCTTATTGCTCTTAAAAAAGGTAAAATGCTGGAAGGATTTGAAGACATTTACAGCAATGTGTGTAGCCTACCATAGGGGAGCATTTCGGAGACTATCAAGATGACAATACATCCTTTCTTAAAGCCGCGGCTGTTGGGCTGTTGTGTGTGGACAACAACGAATAGGGTGGACATCAGTCTGCAAGTGTTTTGCTGATGGCCTATTAGTATAAGGGGAAACTATCGTCGTTGAGTGACTGTAGAGGTTTCAGAATTGGTTCAAATGGCTCTGAGAGCTATGGGACTTAACATCTGAGGTCATCAGTCCCCTAGGACTTAGAACTATTTAAACCTAACTAACGTAAGAACATCAAACACATCAGTGCGCGGTTCCACACTAAAGCATCTAGAGGGGACTGATGACCTCAGATGTAAAGTCACATAGTGCTCAGAGCCATTTGAAGCATCTAGAACCGCTCGGCTACTGCGGCCAGCTGTAGAACTTTACTGGATGACTTAGACAGAATTTCTACTTCGTTTGATGTATGGTGGTATGCTCTGAAGGTAGCAAAATCTAAGTTAATGCAGATGAGTAGGAAAAAAAACCCAGTAATATTCGAATGCCGTTTTAGTGTTGTCCTCCTATGTATGCATCTAAAATTCAAGCACACGTAGATTGGTCAGTTACAAACCAAATCTACGTAAATCAAGAAATAGGAGACACGTTGCACAGGAATCATAAATGCAAGTGCCCATCGACAGAAGCCAGGAATTGGCGTCGTGTCGTAGGCAAGCGTCAGCAACTTGTGACTATACTGTGACGCAGAAGACTGTTACTTTATGACGAATTCCAGTAACAATTACTGCAGATTGTATTCAGAAGCCACATTCTGACTTCATGAATTTCATAGCCAACATGGTCTGCAGAGGAGAGCAGCTGCAAAGGAACTTACACAGTTTATTAAGTGGGTAATAACCCTGACAGTGATACGTTGCACGAAAATTCAACTAGAGCTACAGCAGTTTTGTATAAGTGAAGCTGAACACTCAGGAAGATGTAATACATACAGTATAATTTAGAATGTTCTGCCCTCAAGACAAGGAGGAGGAGGGAGGAGATTAGTGTTTAATGTCCCGTCGACAACGAGGTCATTAGAGACGGAGCGCAAGCTCGGGTGAGGGAAGGATGGGGAAGGAAATCGGCCGTCCCCTTTCAAAGGAACCATCCCGGCATTTGCCTCAAGCGATTTAGGGAAATCACGGAAAACCTAAATCAGGATGGCCGGAGACGGGATTGAACCGTCATCCTCCCGAATGCGAGTCCAGTGTGCTAACCACTGCGCCACCTCTCTCGGTGCTCAAGACAAGACGGCACTTCCTCATCATGTGCGAAATCACACCATATGAAGCTCGTGAACTTCATTGAAGGAGAGACCATGTGGGCAACACCTGCATGATCCCAAGCTGCGGAGGCTGCTGACAGAAGAGATGTTACCGGTGCAGCAAAGCCTGCAACTGAAATCTTCCCTACTTGTCAACTGTCCAATCAGACGCCGAATCTATGTGAAACTCCTGCTAAAGGTTATGATAAAGATGATCATGATTATGGTCAAAATAACATCAAAACCGCATCTGCGGTAGCAGTAGACATCCCATCTGCAAAGCCTCTCCTATTGCCGCGTGAAATGGAGTAAGGACACCGTGATAATACTAACAAGTACAACAATCGCATAACAGCGAAGCGCAGTGAAAATCGCGTCCTTCTATCAAATACCAAAATTTTTTTTCTAATACTTCGAGTTTTGTTAAAAATGATTTTCAACTCCACACTGATAACATTTATAATAATTTAGTAGTTGAAGTCCAGTTAAGTCGTTTGAAAAATCCCAGGTTGCTCTTAGAGATATTGTTAGAGTTGGGTATTCCAAAGAAAAATCTATTACGTATCTTACACCCGAGGTACTAGGCAGTATTCTTTTGAGAGAAAATAATTTGCCAACAAAGTTTAAACCGTTACGTGACCTCCTTCGGCAATCATTCACAAGAAGAACATTGGACACTGAGCATTTATTAGTGGATTTTGTAAAAGCATATGGACATGTTTTTTTTCGACCCAGTTCTCCTCTCTGAAGTGCTTTGTTAAGACCCGTAACATGTGAAAGGATAAAGCTTGACGAAGCAAATTGGTAATGACTGATATATGGAAACTAACTGATGTGGTGAGTGTTGATATAGTCTGTTTGCAAGAACCATATTTAGAAACAATAAGCTCCGACAGTTTGATGCAAATATGGTAACTGCTACTGGCCATGATATGGCAGTGTCTTCTATTGTCGTTAGAAGTAGGAAATTCAGTAAGATAAAGGTGGCATAGCTATGTGACAAACACATGGTCACAGCAGAAGTGAAGGAGTGCAGACAAAGTGGGTTGTAGTAAGCAGATATATGCAGTATTGTCATCCTATCGTACTTTATCTAGATAAACTCAGGCAACAGTTACGAATGCAAACTCTTTGCTGTGTCTCAGAAGGCAAGCTTACGAACAAGATGAGATATTAGAGGATGCAATACAGCAACTACACCTCCTTGTTTTAAATCTAGTAGACCCAGCAGAGTACAATCAAGGGTCAAGCAGGTGCAGCTAGTAACATAGATATCACTTTAGAAACTTCATGGCAGCAGCTAAGATTAACAATTACCATGTGTCTCAGTACATAACATCCAGTAGTCATAACGCAACTATAATCGAAGTGGGAAATGACAATAACACAGCGGACAAGCAGAGGAAAAGCAGAATTGGGTTGGACATCAGAAGACGGATTTGGTTGGCTTCGTTGCCTACCTTGCATCATTTACAATGGAATTGCTTCCGGCACACGTAGACTTGGGTGCGCAGCAACAAACTGAATTCTTGCAAAGTGCACAGGATATTTATATTCCTTAGAATCACTACATACAGTCGGAACCCACAAAAATTAAGTACATGACGCTAAATAACTACAGTAAAGGAGACAAAATTCCTCAGAGTGAGAATGATAGCAGAATGCACCTCTACTTTGCATATATGCAATAGATATGACCAACTATTGGAGTTTAGTGGAGAGGAGACTCATGTAGCTCAAGGTGTATGGCCCATGCAGCAGTCCGCAGCGGTTA
Organism: Schistocerca cancellata; assembly: GCF_023864275.1. NCBI lineage: Eukaryota > Metazoa > Arthropoda > Insecta > Orthoptera > Acrididae > Schistocerca > Schistocerca cancellata. The sequence continues at coordinate 125,613,724 of NC_064631.1, forward strand.
GGAGGCCTAGGTGTGTTGCAAAGTCTAATAGAAAGTAGAAGATTCTGCTGCTAGGTAGTTCGCACGGTGGAGGTGTGGGCCCGCAGTTGTTTGAAGTATTGGGGAGTAAGTACCAGGGCACCAGCATTGTGAAGCCTGGTGCAGGGTTGGCTCAAGTGAGAAGGCACTGATGGCAGAGGGCATGGTTCACATTTCAGTGGGGCCAGTTGGGTCTATCAGTGGATCGGGTTTCACTAGACATGGCCTGCATCTCAATAGGTGTGGGAAGCGGAGGCTTGCAAAACTTATAATTGACAGTGTAGTCGGTGGTGATGGGATCACTCGTGGAAAAATACCTGTAGTCGTTGGTGTTAGAGCTGCAACTTTCTTAGATTGAAGTCAGCTGCTAGATATACATGCTTAAAGGAAGTCCCTCTAACGGCTCACCTTCAGATGACGCCATGTTTCCAAATAGAGAAGGAATTTAGAATATTTCATTAAAATATAAAAGGTATTAGTGATAGAGATAGTGAACTGCTTATAGATGTTGACTCTGAAATTATTGGTATGTCGGAACACCACTTAAATAATGTGACAATTCAGAGGCATCCTTTACCAGGATACAGATTAGCTGGCTGTTTTTCAAGGAGTTGTTTGTGGAGTGGGGGAGTGGCCAATTACTAAAAAACTGTATTCCATTTTAGTCCACAGACGTATCACAGACCTCCACTGAACAGGTATATGAATGTTGTGTAGGGGCGGTTGAATTTAGTGAAACTAAATTACTTATTGTTATTGTTTATTGGTCTCCTGATTATGACTTACGAGCATTTCTGCTCAAGCCAGAGAGGGTTCTTGATTCACTTGGTAGAAGTAGCAAAAATTAATTATGTGTGGTGACTTCAATATAAATTTTGTATATGATGCTGCAAGAAAAAGGATGTTGGTAGATCTCCTAAATTCATATTATCTGATGCAGACTGCGTATTTTACAACTAGGATGCAGGGGAACAGTAGCAAAGCCATAGACAATATTTTTATTCATTCTTCATAACTGCATGGGCATTCTCTTATTAAAAGGGTGAATAGCCTTTAGGACCACGATGCACAAATTTTAGCAGTAAAAGGCGTTTGTGCTCAAAGAAATGTCACATATAATTACAGACTATGTAGTAAAGTTAACCCAACAGCAACAGAGAGTTTTTTAAGCCTTGCCAAGGAACAAGAGAGGCAGGATGTTTAGATGATAAATATAATGCTTTCCTTAACACATTTCTCATGCTCATTGAGAGTTGCTTTCCATTAAAACGTTCGAAACGGTGTACTAACAGTAATAGGCAGCCAACATGGCTGACTAGTGGGATAACGGTATCATGTAGAACAAAGTGGGAATTATATCAAAATGTTAGAAGTAGTAACAATCAACCTACAGTAACCCGTTACAGACAGTATTGTAAGGTGCTTAGAAATGTTATTAGGAAGGCAAAGAGTATGTGGAATGTAAATAGAAGAGCTAATTCACAGGATAAAATGAAAGCCATATTGTCAGTTTTGAAGCAAGTGTCCGGTCAGCAGCACAAGGGTGACGATATAAAGTCAGTCCATAGTAAAGATATTTCTGTGACTGATAAATCAGATAAATGTACAGTATTTAAGAATCATTTTCTGAGCATTGCTGGTGAATTAAATAAAAATTTAGTTTCTACGGTGAATCATATAACTTTCTTGGCAAATGTTTTTCCGAGATTGATGTCTGAAATACTCCTCTATGATACAGGCAAGGTGGAGATTGAGTCAATAACTAAATAACTGAAAACTAAGGACTCACATGGTTATGATGGAGTGCCTAGCAGCATAATGAAGTACTGTACTGCAAATGTTAGCCCTGTATTTAGCCATATTTGTAATATTTCCTTTGGGAATGGTCAGTTTCCTGAACGATTAAAGCACTCAGTAGTAAAGCCGCTTTATAAAAAGTAACAAATGGATACTATAGATAATTTTAGACTTATTTGTATGCCATCGGTTTTTGCTACAGTTATTGAAAAAGATGTGATTGTAAGGATAATTGATCATTTTATATAACACGATTTGCTATCAAATGTGCAGTTCGGCTTCAGAAGTGGTTTAACAATTGAAAATGCTATAAGCTCCTTTGTCTGTGGCGTACAGGATGGGTTAAACAAAAGGTTTCGAAAGCTAGGCATATTTTTTGGTCTAAGTAAAGCGTTTGATTGTGTTGATCACAAAATATTGCTCCAGAAGGTGAACTATTGCTCAATAAGGGGAGTAGCTCACAATTGTTTCACGTCTTACTTTAGCAACAGACAGCAAAAGGTCGTTATTCACAATGTTGAGAATGGCTGTGATGTGAGGTCTGAGTGAGGAACAGTCAAATGGGGGTGCACCAAAGATTAGTGTTGGGGCCTCTCCTGTTGCTTATTTATACTAATGATATGCCCTGTGGTATTACGGGTAACTGTAAAATATTTCTGTTTGCTGATTACACTAGCTTGGTAGTAATGGATGTTGTGTGAAAAATTGGTTCAGTTTCAAAAAGTGTAGTTCATGACCCAAGTTCGTGGCTTGTAGAAAATAAATTAATGATAAATCACAGTAAGAGTCAGTTTTTACAATTTAGAACACACAATTCAACAAAAGCTGACTTTTTAATTTCACAGGCTGCAGTGAAACTGAGCAGTTCAAATTTCTAGGTTCAAATGGTTCAAATGGCTCTGAGCACTATGGGACTCAACTTCTGAGGTCTGTAGTCCCATAGAACGTAGAACTAGTTAAACCTAAGGACACCACACACATCCATGCCCGAGGCAGGATTCGAACCTGCGACCGTAGCGGTCTCGCGGTTCCAGACTGCAGCGCCTAGAACCGCACGGCCACTTCGGCCGGCCAAATTTCTAGGTGTTTAGATAGGTAGTAAAATGTCGTGGAAAGCCCACGTTCACGATCTTGTTCAAAGACTCAATGCTGCGAATTTTACTATACGAACGTATCTGAAGTGAGTGATCGTTCGACGCTAAAATTAGTCTACTTTGCTTATCTTCATTCTCTTATGTCGTATGGTGTTATATTTGAGGGTAACTTTCCCCATTCTAAAGGGATATATTTGGCCCAGAACCGGGCGGTTCGGGGAATAAGTGGAGCAAGTTCGCAAAAATTGTCGACCCCTGTTCATGAATATGGGTATTTTGACATTGGCTTCTCAATATACATATTCCTTACTATAATTTCTTATAACAACATTAGCTTATTCCCAAGAATAAGCAGCTTTCACTCAGTTAATACTCGGCAGAAATCAAATATGCGTTTGGATCGGTCTTCCTTAAGTCTTCTGCAGAAAGTTGTAAGTATACTGCTGCATCCATTTTCAATGAGCTACCTCTCGAATTCAAAAACCTTAGAAGTAATCCAGGCGTTTCCAAATCCAAACTGAAGAGTTTCCTCATGGGTCTCTCTTTACATTCTGTCATGGAGTTCCTTAAAAAATTAGGCTGATTCTGGTTGTATCGTTTACTGCATTTACTTGAACTTTTTTCGGGTTCATAAACATTTATCTGTTATTAGTTTTATGTTGTAATTTCATGTACTGACACGTTTCACGGAATTGGAAATTTGCTCCTCAATTTGGTCCTACGGAAATTGAGGTGTAAATAAAATAAATGGCCCTAGTGTTTCACAAGGAAGACAAGCTTTGAATTTACCTCACATTTCTCACATTAACAAATCACAATCGACCTTAAAAAAAAGAGATAAGTATAAAAAAGAGTCTTAAGTCCAAAACCAGATTCACCCCTGGCCCTTTGTGATGTGTAGTCTGATACCTACCCTCTGATCTGCCGTATACACCTGAAATTATAAAATTATTTACACTTTCGTTAGTCCTTGAAACGGACCGTCTATAGGGTTAAAAATTAATTGATGTCTTTCCAAAGTGAAATCTGCACGGTACTTTTACGATGAGAGTGAATCTCATCACTGCATGGCCCTTTACTGTGGAACGTCCTCTGTGAATGGACAAGGTAGTAGAAGGCTGGTAGATGTAGGGTGGCGATGGAAAGTGAGAAAGAAAATTAGAGCGTAACAAACTGTAGCGTTTTGCTGTATTCGACTGTTGTTGAGATGTAGACTTTTCTATTCTTATGGAACTACACGTATGATTTGTGTCAGCTGTGTAGCTAATTTCTGTTTTTTGTAACTTCTTAGTTTGAAAGTTGCAAAATTCGTCGTATTATCTCAGGAGTTACATGGGGAAGCAATTTTCTGCAGATGTTGGATGAATGCAACGAATGATCTACTTCTCACATTCTCGATGTGCTCCACAAAGGGCCTTCATTATCAGACATATACAGAGCAGACTTACATTAATTATTCCTACCTTTCCATATATAACTGATTTTTTCTCTTTGTTTGGAATTTCTAATCTCTTCATAGACTGTTTCAAATGAAAACACATCCGTTGTTTCTTTTTTATTTCGGCTTTTAGGATTATTTCGTTGTATTTGCCAGGCATCTCCTTGCACCTGGAAAGCTCTACATGTTTCAGCAATTGCATAGCGTAAGCTGCCGGTCAACGCAGATATTTGCGTAATGTTCTCGCCAGTTTACATAACATTGTTAAGCCTTTAGGACTCCTATGGCAGTGACGCTGTATTACCTTAGCCGGATGACATGCAACAGCGTCTTAACCATGTGTCGACTCCGCTCCCATTTTATTCCTCTCCACTTACCAACCGCCGACGTAAGATTGTATTGTCGGAAGGATTTACTAGTACATAGTTTTTGGACAAAGGAGATACTACAAAGAGCGGAAAACTGTCACAGAACGGCTCGGTTATTTGTCGTGACTAATTTTGTCAAAAAATATAGATCTTACAATTTCTGAAATCCCTCAGTATCTAGATTTTTAAGTATTCTGTCTAATCCGAAACAGTCACAGTGAACATTTAATTACAGGTAGAAATGTTAGTGAAAAGAGTGTTCACAGCACTGTGATTTTAGATGCGACAGTTTTCACACTTTCGTCATCGTATACTCCACAGAATGGCTACCACTTTGGTTTAGGTGAAAGTTCAATAAAGAAAAATGCAACAATTCTCAGGTCTGGGAAGAGTGCAGCAACTTAAAGACACGTTACGGAACACTTTACCCTAGGTACTCCGCTACCAAGCTACTAAGAAAGTCTTTACACGTAAGGAACACAAGCACGAAACAGCAGTTTTCCATTCATTAGTATGACGCCAGCTGCTGCGACAGGCACCGGCTGTGAGCAAACCTCGCCTCATCTGAAATTGGTGAGCTGGGATGTCGAGACAGCATTCAGGGTTCTGTGACAGGAAGACTTCTTTCCTCCATCGCCTGCTTCAACCTATGCTCCTGGTGTGAGGATGGCAACTCATATTGTATCCTTGGACCTTTCTCCGGCTTACATTTCTTTCTGCACCGTAGATTTAATAACGTGTCCACAATGTCATCCTCATGAAGCTGATCATGTAGCAATAAGATTATTGAGACACCTGCTTCGATAACGCAGAGATGACCTTACGGAGAATCTACGCAGCATCTTGCTATCCGGCTAGTATCCCTCCTCCTGGAAACTCACGGAAAATTTCCATGGTTCAAGAGTCCGTTTCAAAGTGGCATGTTGGCCCTCTGTTCTCTAAACCAGCCTTGCTAAGTCGGACAATGAAATTTTGCCCACTAAAATGGTTCTTTTCAGGAGAACACCAATTAAAAGATACAATATGCATCATAAGTTAGTTTTATAAGTTAAATTTGTTAAAAAAAGTAGTAAAGTAGGTGGATGAGGCCAATGAAAGTACGTATGGCTCATGTGATGCGTCACATTGACAACTCTTCCATTTTCACGATGAAGAGATTCATCGAAATATATATAGAAAATTAATACTCCGAGAAACAGGTTAGTGGAACCCCACAAACGGACGTTTGAGGAAATTAATTTTTTTCCTTGACAAAACATTTCAGGATATTGCTTAAGAGCGTGTCGAGGGCACTAGCATTCGACGCCATTGTGCTTCGTTGCCATTCTGTGAAAAGTTGAAATATACGTTTAACTTATGAAAAAATTCCACTTCAGTGCTCGTTTGAGCATTGATATCAACATTGCTAAACAATAATTTCTCTGCGTATTCTGAGGTTGCGGTTTAATGTTGATTACAGGATGTGCTAACAACAATGCCATGTCTCCGAAACCGTCAAGGACCGTTGCCTAGCAATTACTTCCGTATTCTCTGGAGTACTTGAAGTATCCATTGCGAATTCGTTCTGAGAGTTATTGAATATAAGGAGCTTCATTTGTGAATTACGTATTGTAGTGTTGTATTTTGTGTTTCGAGCACATCTAGCGAAACTCTTTAAAGTTCTTGAGGAGCTTTAGAAGCTTTCAGCGAAGCGAACACCTAGATTCAGAGGCGAGGTGCGTTGAACCTGCAAGAGGTATGAGCCGTTGACTTAATATAACCAATTTATTTATCATATTGAATCATTTGCAGTTAGAGTACCGTATAATCATTTAAATGACTGTGTGTGTAGTGGACGAGTACTGGCAAATTTATGCGTGTGATGGAGTGTGGCATGTTTTCAGAACGTGCTGTTATTAACGGTATGGAACGTGAAATAGCGCATTGTTATATTTTTTTGTGCAGTCTCAAATGTTGGATGTTTACTTGCAGCAGCAGACTTCCGTACTTAGTTTTTAGCGCAGTTCATGTTCTTTCACCATGTACTCATTGATATTACCTGTGACCCTGAATTTTTGTGGTGCTGGAATTTTTTTTCCATGTGTGAAGAAAAATTTATTTTGGAACTCGTGCCAAGTGCATTGCATCTTATTGAGTGCAGTTGGCATCATAACAAAAGAGTTTCTCCCTTCTGTTGCCTAAGGAATGAAAATTAGTACCTTGGAATATGAAGTGTGTGAGGAAAGCAATAACACTGATTCTTAAGGAACTACAGTTTTTATTTTTTTCAAACTACAATACAGTCTCCTGTAAGGTAGTCCCCTTCGGCAGCTGTGCCCCGGGGTAGTCGTTGTTCCCCAGTCTCGGTAGAAGTGATAAAAGCCTTAAAAAGGTAAGGCCTTTACCATGTCGGTCGCATGCTTCTGAATGTTCTCCAGAGTCACAAAATAACGTTGTTTTAAGGCATATTTAGAGTTTGGGAAAAGAAACAAATCACAAGGACTAATATTAGGTTATTAGAGGGGCTGGGGAAAAACGGGACTGCGTTGTGAGGTGAAAAATTCCGTGATGGAAGTGGTCAAGTGACATGGGACGTTATCATGATGCAGCAATGACCGGTCTCACTCATTTCACTTTTTCCCGAGGTTTTAAAGAACATCGTTGTAACACACCTTGTTGCCAGTTTGTGCTGAGGGAAAAAAATTCTTTATACAAAAAAGCAAATCAGCTTTGTCACTCATTCAATCGTATTTTAGTGGAGAAGCTGTCTCAGTGTTCCACTCCTCATTTTCTACGCTTGGTCTCAGAATCGTACGCAAAACTCCAGGATTCATCACCAGAAATCACACAACTGAATATTCGTGCTCATTGCCAATCATCCACACGTTTCTTCGACTGTCCTCCTGCTCAGTTGTGAGGTTTTTCGGCACCATTTTAGAACAAAACCTACGCATATGCAAAACTTTGGTCTAAATTTGATGTATGTTGAGAGAATTTAACATGTCATCCATCTGTATTGTTATACTTCTGTCTGATCTCACACGTTCGACGTTCTCGTCTGTTTTGGGAGCTATGTGGCTACCTGAATGAGGTTCATCGTCGTCGTGTTCTCGGCTTTTCAGAAATGATTTCTGCCACTGAAAAACTTGGGCTATTGATAACGTTCCCCAAAGGCTTGATTCAACTTTTCAGTGGCCACACACGCGAAATCCCCAAGTTTAACTCTTGACAGCATAACATTGCTCTAGACTCCATTCTTCTACTTGCGTAACACGCTAAAACTACTTGACTGGTGTCTCTTTCAAAAATCAGATGAAAGCAGTACGGAGCTTAAGCTCGCACTCAGCAAGTAGTAGAGATGACAAATCGCTCTACACAAGAAAAACGTAATTTTGACAGACCGGCCGCTTTGTTGTCAGTCTCATATCTTTTCACACGCACCTCGTATTGTTAACTGTTAAATACATTGGGAGTTTATCGGCTTTTCGGACGTTTTCATTATTTAGATACTGCTGGATATCGTTCAATTCGATAACTTGGTAATTTCGTCTGAAACACATTTATACTGTACAAAATTTAAATCCAGTACTTGTTTGACCAACGATTTCAACGTTCCTATAAAGTGATGTGATCTGCAGTCACTGTGGTTGCTGCTGTTTAATGTTAATCACAGGGTATGCTAACAACAATGCCGTGTCTCCTAAACCGACTTGGACCGTTGCCTAGCAATTACTTCCGTATTCTCTGGAGTACTTGATGTATTCGTTGCGTTTTCGTTCTGCGAGTTATTGAGTGCAAGAAGCGTCATTTTTTAATTCAGTATTGTAGTGTTGGATTTTGTGTTTCTAGCACATCTAGCGAAACATTTAACTTTCTTGAGAAGCTTTAGAAGCTTCCAGCGAAGCGAGTACCCAGCTTCAGAGGCGACGTGCGTTGAAAGTGCAAGAGGTATGAGCCATTGAGTTGTCACTGGCTTAACTGTTGCATATTTATTGACCATGCACAATAATCTAAAGTTATAATATCGTATAAGATTATCAATGAATGTGTGTGTAGTGGAGAAGATCTGGAAAATTGAAACGTATGATGGAGCGTGATGTGCCTCCTGAAAATGTTCATAAGCCTATAATGTGAAATAGCACTTTGTTTTAATTTTTCATGAAGTTCAATTGTTACATGGTTATTTTTCGAGGTAGACCTCTATACTTAATTATTCTTTATGTTCATATGCTTCCGTTGTGTATTCTCAAATTGATTGCTTAGTTTAACAATGACAACCATGCCAAATGCTCTGTCCGATTCTGTCCGTCTGGTTTGACCCTTCGAGTCCTGTGTGGTATCACTACTTTCCGTTGTGAAGGTGTAAGCGGCCTGTTAATTAATGTTGTCTGTGGTTGTGTTAGGTACTAATGTGATCTACCAAGTTTGTAAAATCTGATGTTTATTTCAAATACATCGTGATACAAGACTGTGTTATTTGTTGGTGGAGGGGGCAACTTGAGACCACTGGTCAAATTGTCAATAGAGAAACTAGTAGCGACAATATTTCTTATTCGTACGATTCCCGAGGGTGAGGGTAGGCACTACCTTAAAATTTTTGCGAGTGACGTGATTAGTGATAAGAATTTTCATGTAGATTGGTGTTATTATTTAGCTGTCTTTGCAATGAGGGAGACTTGTCAACGGTGCTGAAATGATCGTGAGAAGGGTCAGTAGTAATGTTATTCAACATTTTTAACTTATAAAAAGTTGGCTGGTTTTCTTTTCGAACGTGACGACACTCTGAGGGGCTGCGTGTATGAAGTCCGTTGCTTTATATGGTTCATTTTTTATTAGCGATGGCTCACTCTTTTCGTGTATGACTGTTTTGTGCTGTGTTACGTAATAATGGTGTAGGTGAACGGGATCGAGTCCATGGTATTCTTGGTCATTCATTTACTTTCGGCTTTTGTCCTGTTAAATTTCGTTTGCTGTGTGGTTCCGGATTTTTGTATTTATTTAGTTTCTGTTTATTTTGGAGAAAATTGAGTGTGTTATTTTTCGATCAAGTCGTTATTATGTGAATTTTACTATCTCTGTCCTCGTTTTAGAAACAGAGGCCATTTGAATTATATAATTCCAGTTGCGTGGTGTTGTCTTCCTTTTTTCGGTTTATTCTTATTTCTTTTGCGTGTAGGTCCATTACACGCTGAGATACTATGTGTGTAGTAATTTTTTATCTTTATTATCTAATCGTTCCTGTGTGTTATTTCTCGATTATGTCATTTCGTAGGGCTGTGTCTGGTATTGCTGTCTTTGTTAGAGCTATATAAATGTGGAAGTGTCTGCTACCCGTGTCTTCGTTTGATCTGTGTAGGTTAAGAGAATTACTCGAATCCAATTTTGTGTTTTCTGTATATTTCCATTAGGTTAATTCTACAGGAATTCTTGTGAGATATTATTCGATTTTTTTGGTTGGAATGATCTTAGAGTTTTGTTCCTGCGTAAAACTCTCTCATTCCTGCAGCTGTCCCGTCACTATCAATTTATGTGTTCTTCGAAAAACGTCGCGTGTTTCTTACGTTTGTAAAGAACTGAATAATGCAAAAAATTGTTGTAACGGTACGTTTTATTAGAGACTATTGATTTCGGTCGAGGATTAGATCTTCACCAAGTCCAAAAACGATCTCAACTATGAACTTGCGTAATAGCTGTTCCAACATTGATATTAAGTTTATGTACGTAACATTATGTCCATTTAACCTCATACATGTCTGTTCTCAATGTTATGTACATACAGAAAAATCATTGGTCGAGCTATGTACACTGGGTAACTACTACTCCAATTACGAAAAGCATTCCTAGGACGACTTTCGGACCCGATGATTTTCTGAATCTACTCCGAAATCGATGGTCTCTAACGGAATGTTCCTTTATACCTGTCTACTGAATAATGCAGTTCTTAACATACAATAGAGCTGCACAACGTCTCCTGTACAAAATATATTGTATGTTTGTTTCGCTCGTAATGGACTACCTTGTGATCGTCTTCTCGAAGAATATTATCAGACTATTATCAAATGTTATCTATGGTTGTCGTAGTAGACCCGGAGCGGGCTCTATTTTCTTTAATTGCTTACACTCACAATGAAAACGGTGTTACCTATCTTCCTGTCTTGTTGATTAACATACATACATACATACATACTGTCTGTTGTCACTTTAGGGTCATATTGCTGGAATTTTCTTCCGTCTGCGAAGAAGAATACAGTTTGGAAACTGGTTCCAACAGTGTAGAGTCATACTGAGTTGACGTGGCACCACAACAGCGTATTACTTTCCTGTTGCTTACAGAAATTAAGGTAATAGCTTGGGACAAAGTTAACTGTTACTTCCCTTGGGAGTTTATTACCTGCACGGCCTTTTTCATCATTTAGACACCACTGGAGATCTTTTCATCGCAAAACTTGTTTATTTCGTCTTACACAGATTTAAATTACTTAGAACGTTTTAGCAGTGCTTGTTTAACCATTGATATCGACGTTCCTGTACAATGATGTGCTCTGCACTTACCAACGTTGCTGCTTTCTGTTTATCAGAGTTTGCTAACACGAATCCTATGTCGCCTTAAGCCTGGTGGGCCGTAGCATAGCAGTTACTTCCGTATCCTTTCGACTACTTAAAGTATCGTTATGAATTATTTCTGTAACTTATTCAGTATTGGACTCTTTAATTTTGATTCAAGCGTTATAGTGTTGGATTCTGTACTTCGAGAACAACTAACGAAACATTTTGAGGCTCTTGGGGCGCGTCAGAAGCTTTCACCGAAGCAAACGGCCATCTTCAAAAGCGAGGTACTCTATACTGGCCAAGAAGCATGAGCCATTGACTTAACAGTAACCTATTATTTACCGTATACTTCTGCGGTCAGAATATCGAATAAGCTTCTAGGTGACTATTTATCTGGTGGAGAAGTACTGGAAGGCAGGAGCGTTACGACGTAGTGTGATGTGATTTCGCAATATGTTGTTAGTAATAGGATTGCATGTGAAAAGGAAAAGCTCTATTCGATTTACATTCCAATGCGTTGTTTGATTATGTCATGCAGCTCCAATAGGTGCCGATATTGCCTGACTTGTACAGACAGATCTCTTTAGTGAATTCTCGACAATTTTCAAGTGCTGGAATAGCGTATTGTCAAATTTATAGCTTAAATTCACAATGAGAACGGCATAGCCAATCTCTGTTGTTTTCGATTTCACATAAGTATGGTCTGTCTAATCGTTGATTCTTTATACTGTCATTTACTGCCGTCAGTGTAAAAGAAAAGTCGTAAGCATTTTCCAGCTGCGTAGTGTCATACTGAAATAAATGTAACACATAATCAACAGGCGTTTTCATGAATTCGAGAATTGCGATTATTTAGATTCATCCAATAAGAAATACTAACAAAGGATTAAAATAATTCCGTTTCGTAACAAATGGATAAGCTTAATCAAGTATTAGGAATGTATATGTCGTTTGTGACATTGGCAACTGCTTTTATTACAAAAGCTAAGTTTACTGCCATGCCGTCACTGTCCCAGGCTTTTCTTGTGTCCATGTGTGAGACACTGCTGTATGATTTACCCGGGAAGTCGGTCTGGCCATATCTAACGTGCTGCCCATTATCTTTGCAGCATGTTCCAACGCATGAAGAAGTTTTTCTCCCGGTGTGTGGGAGGGGAGAGAAACGAAGATCTGCGACTGGAGAAAGGTACTTTACAGGTGAGCTACGTTACATTGCATTAATTACGACAAAATACGCTAGGCAGTAAAGTATGACAGCCACCTAATTGTACATAACATGGACAGCTGATATTACAGACTGTCATGATTTGGTGTAAATGAATATTCGGTTCGCTATTAACATCCCATGTGACACGCCATTGTAAATAACGCGTCTTAGACAGGCATCTCTGCTCGGGCGACGATTATGACGATTACATGTTGATATCGGAGCAGGAAAGGCAGGGCATGTATGATACGAGTGAGCTTCAAAGTGCTGTAAAAATTTAAAAAAAGACTTAGAAGTAAGAATTCTATAAAGTTCTTACTTACACATGAACGAACTCACACACATGCACGCACGCGTGCCGGCGCGCGCACGCACACACACACATACCAACTAACCACCTAATTCCTTCCGAACAGTCGTAGGAAACCCCAAAGCTACCGATCGACTGCCTTGTCAGCCTCGGTCGATAGACGTAACTGAATGCGCATATGGCTGCTCATGTGGAAGGATATTGCTCTTCCGGCCTTTGTCAGTTTTCGTGACGTGATATCGCTTCGATGAATGTCACTGGAGGACGGATGGATGTATTGATTACTGGCGCGAAATGGGATGTGCTAGTCACTCAACAGCACACAAAATTCTTCATCCTAAAACTTGGGTATATTTCCAGAAGAATAAAATTTTTTTAAAATTTACCATACTCGTCTGAACATCATGTTAAAGATAGGGCTCGTGCACTCTTAAATTTGGCTCTACCTACATATCAAAAGCTAAAGTGCACATAAAATATGCGGTATAAGAATTTGATACCACAAGTATCACAGGTCAAGTGGTCGTCTAACATGGGTATAATTCCATTAGAAAAGTGTGATATTCGGATGAGAGTCACGGTGACATTAAAGTATCCAAGGTGATGTGTATGAGGTGGGACTTTGCCGGATGATTGGCCAGTCACACCACCACCTACAGTAGTATGTACTCTGACGTGAAGGTTAGTTTCACACTGTGTCTCGCTGTGTTCCCTACTGGCCTACTTCACTGCTTTACCTGCCTGCTCTTTTCCCTAGATCTCACTGGCCCTACCTCCTGTCGTCCGTGTTATTAGCACATCATAAAAGGACTTGACGCATTAGGTAGGATAACGTAGATAGTGTAATCCAAATATTGATTAAATTATTCTATGAACTGTATTGAAGGGCATTAAATTTAACACTGACCTAAGACACTGACTGTTAGTTGCAACCATACAATTTACTCATGCCTGGAAATTGGATGTGCTATTTGTTAACGCTCCCCAGACAACAATGTGAGAGGCTTGAGAATGAATATTTCTCTGTTAACTTGTAGAGAAATATGCTGAAAAATATTCTAGGAGCAGAACTTCACTTAATGTGCGTCCAACACGAGCGGCTGGTTGAAGGTGACTTTGCAGACCATCTCGTTGCTCAGCCTCTCAGCTACGGACCGAGTTTACGGTGGAGTCACAGAACAGACAAAGGGGAATTGTTTGAAAAATTTGTTATTGTCCCATTTACTTTCCTTTCAAGAGAAAGGACACGGAGGAACACGGAATAAAGAAACCGTGGCTCAAATAGTTCCATTGTAGCCATTTTGTTGTTTAAGCTTAACACTTCGCCCATAGGACAATTGCAGTGAACGTGGGAATAACAGAAGTGTAATTCGGATATTACAGATGTATACTCGCTATCGCTATCTCCAGACCCAAAAATTCGAAATAAATATAACAATTTGTAACAGATGTAAATTTGAAGAACTAGCGCTATCTCTGAAGTACTAAACATGCTGTATATAATCACATTTAATTTTTTTTTTTCAACAGGAGCGTCAGTTTACGCTGGACGCATTTTTTGAGGAGATACTGCAGATGCGGCTGCAGGAAGAGAAAGAAGTCCGTTCCGTTTCGGTGAGTGTAAATTCGAGCAGTATAGGGAATAGTAGCAGTTGGTTCCAATATGAAGTTTTCGGTTTCTCACTACCTGATAACTTGCTTTCGAGTACGATACTAGTTAGTGATCTGCCTCAGGGTGTCATGCTCAGTTGTTGTTCATTTTATGGGCAATATTTCGATGGATGTCCCAGTCATAAGGTGCATGTGCAGCGAATTTTACGTGAATACCTACTGACTGCTTGGAAGTTAACCAGTCACGCAAAATCACACGACTTGAAAAAGATGGCTCGGCCAATCGTTGAAATATTGAGCATAAAATAGGAACAACAACGCGGCATAGCCCCGGAATCACATTATTATCCGATCGTACCCAGAATATCTAAAAGTTATAGGGATGTTAGTTATTTTTTAGTATTAATAATTGCTGAGACGTGAAAAGAATGCTGTTACTTGGATACTATAAAAGAATTTCTATATACTTAATATATTTGTGGTAAATGTAACAATTCGTTAACACATTTATAAGATAGGAACTAGCACATTTTGAATTCCTTATCATGTTGGATAACACAAAAGTAACACGTTCTTTCCAACAGGAGCGTCGGTTCACGCTGGACGCATTTCTTGAGGGGTTGCTGCAGGGGCGGCTGCAGTGAGGAGAAGAACGCCATGCTGCTACGGTGAGTGAAAACCCTATCTCTGTAGAGAACAACAGATTTTGATTTTTAAGTGCGTTTTTCGTTTCATGACCAGATCAAAACTTACTTCAGAAGGGAAATCTTCATTATAGTTTCTGGGCTACAATTTTGTGATTTTTGATATAACTCAAATTCTGTCAGGTTAGGTATATCGATAAGGCTACAAAAACCTATGATCCACCCGTATATCTTGTCGAAATCCATAGTCTGTTCTTCTTCTATAATAACTGTAAACTGTGATCAGATACATAGTCCTATTGTGACAATACATTTGTTCGCTCTGGTATTAGTACAATAGGATATACTTACACTCTAGAATCAGTGTTACAATATGGTTGCCTACAATTTCACAGTAAGGAGAGCGTCCAGAAAACATTTTCTTATATTTCTTTACGCCCATATAACAGTTATTAAGTTTTCAGCATACGTTCACTCTCAGCGTCCCGTATTTCGTTCGCATTTTTTATGCTGCATAAAGTTTTTTTTGTCCTATAATTATCCATGAAACACTCCGAATTTCAACTGAACATTTACAAATGTTAAAATCTGCGACTTCGGTGTGGGTTACAGTTCTCTCCGTTCCTTAATGCGTGAAACTAAGTTTTGAATAATACATTATGATACAATGACTTTGTAGACAGAAAAAAATATCCTCAGCAAGCAGGGTATAGGCAAACTGTCATTACTGGTGGTTTTCATCGATAAATTCACAATTGTATTTACGATTATTAGTATCCTAAGTTTGGTGAGTATGACCGACTGGAAAATTCCTTCTCTGACTCTGTATTCAGAGTGAATAACGAATTACAAAATTTATTTTGACATTGCACTGTTATTTTGCTGTATCACTACAATACAGTATTTTACATTTGTTCTAATAGCTATAAACTAATAGCTGTGCTTCCCGCCTCTCTTACGATCTGAACAATATCGATACAGAAAATGACGTTAAAATACCTTGTGGTCCTACGAAAATATAGCACATAGCTTTACATACGTTGTATCAACCCACCGTAATAGGGAGACGTTTTTAATTTTTAATTTTTAATTTGTCGTCAGGTCACTCCAGTGTCCTCCGAGCCCACCATGGAGGTCTGTACTTCACACCGCGCAGCTCTTGAGAACCGCCATGTCAGACGCTGGACGTGTGGTCGCGTCTCCATCAACGCCACGTCTGGAGAACACCATCTGGCTGCCGAATTGTGCTACTGCGATACCGCGACCAATACCACCTGAAACCGCAGTTACCGATCCAATAAAAGCTCGGATCAATGAGATGACACTGTCTCGTTATTTGGTTCAAATGGCTCTGAGTACTATGGGACTTAACTTCTGAGGTCATCAGTCCCCTAGAACTTAGAACTACTTAAACCTAACTAACCTAAGGATATCACACACATCAAAGCCCGAGGGAGAATTCGAACCTGCGGCCGTAGCAGTCGCGCGGTTCCAGACTGAAGCGCCTAGAACCTCTCCGCCACACAGGATGGCCATGAATGGTGCCCTCGGAATAATTCTCACTCGATTTTCTCCCCAGTGCGAGTTCTGTCTGCCATTACCACTCCGTCGATGGAAGTGGAAGCTACAACCGAATAACTCCTACTTATATTTATTTCAGAAGGAAGATTTGAGCAATATTACAAAACAGACTTATGCCAGTGGTATACGAATGGAAAAACGTAGAGCCCACAGGACCAACATTTCAAAATTCGCTAATTATGTTTAACTGCAAAATCATTGACACAAATAATAACACTTAAAAGAATAGAGAGATTAGAAAATCTCTGCTTCTAAGGATGACAAATTACTCCCTGTAATACTGACATTTACTCTTCAACTCAGTGAGGTACATGTTATATAGCCTTGCACAACGCAGGTACAAAAACATAAGCAACATTTAAGGACCGCAGGATAGAGTGTTCACCGCAGTCGATTAGTCTTCACTCATTAATGACTGTCTGTATTTGTACGCAGAAAACTACACTAATCAAAACTACACTAATCAGTAAGAACATGACGACCACCTACGTAATATTCGGTAGTTCTACATTTGTCACGGATAACGTAGGCATCGCGTCACGTTACGGATGCAATGAGGTCTTAGTAGGTCGCTGGAGGGAGTTGGCACCACATCTGTAAAAAACATGTAACATGATCCCCTTAAATTCCGGGGAGGGAACTATGAGCTCTGACGCCACATTGAAACACTACTCGGATAAGTTCGATCGGGTTCAGATGTGGCGACATGGAAGGCCCAACGCTTCAAGTAGCACTCGGCACTGCGTTCCTCGCCCCACACCATAACATTCCTGGCCTTGTGGAATGACGCATTATCTTGTTGAAAAGTGCTACTGCAGTCAAGAAACACGATCGTCGTGATGGGGTGTACGTGGTCTGCGACCGGGTTATGACACTCGTTGAGCGCCACAGTGTCTTGCACAAACGCCACTCCCAGAGCATAATGGAGCGACCGCTAGCTTGTCTCCCTCCCGTAGTTCAGGTGTCTTGCACTTTCTGTAAAACCGAATTGGAATCCCATCAGGACCTGGCGATTTATTTATTTTCTACCCATTCAGCTGCTTCACAACCCCAGGGATGTCCATCACTATGTCTTCCATACGGGAATCTGTACGAAACTTAAACGGCGGTATGTTTGTACGATCCTCCTGCGTGAAAGATTTCTCAAATGCTTAATTTAAAATTTCAGCTTTCGTTTTGCTGTCTTCCGTTGCCAGGCCATACTGATCAGTGAGTGAATGGATGGAAGCCTTCGACCCGCTTACCGATTTTACGTAAGACCAGAATTTGCTTGGGTTTTCAGCAAGATCTTTTGCTAAGGTATGACGATGGTAGTGGTTGTATGCTTCGCGCATCGCTCTTTTTACAGCAGGATGAATCTCAACTAACTTTTGCTGTCCTCATTCTCCCGGCCTGTCTTGTCTCGCGAGTGCAACTGTCTTTTCTTCCTGAGTATTCTCCGAATTTCGCTGTTGAACCACGGTGGGTCTTTTCCGTCCGTAACCTACTTTTTCGGCACATACTTGTCCAATGCGTGATTTATAATGTATTTAAAATTTACCCATAATTCTTCCACGTCCATCGTACCGGAAGTAAATGAAGTCGATTCATTTACTAAGTGGGATGCTAACAACTGCTTATCTGCTCATTCCAGTAAGAATACTCCCCTAGCCTTCTTGACCGACTTTTTGACTTTCGTAACCATTGTCGTTATGACATCATCATGATCACTAATCCCGGTCTCAACACTGACACAGTAGATGAGGTCTGGTCTGTTCGTGGCTACCAGATCTAAAATATTTCCATTAGGCGTTGTATGTCGATTTAGCTGCTCAAGACAGTTTTCGGATAATGTGTTCAAAGGTAATTCACGCGACGGCTTGTCTGTACCACCTGTAATGAATCCATAGACATCCCGGATAAATTCTAGTGTCAGATACCACCCGTTGGCTTTGACCAATGACGTCAGGGGATCATACTCGTAAACAAACGAATGTAGCATCCCATAAAATAATACATTTAACGCGACTATTATTTACGCGCGAATTTCAGTTCAACGAGTTGAAGATGACTGAAATAAATAAGAACACCAGAGCAACTGCGAGTGCATATATTATATTATTTTTTGCACAAGTATTGCAAAAACGATGCAAATAATGAACTGTCGAACAGTTGGAAACGGTAACAGAAGCAACCTATGTGGGAGGTTATTTCTAGTTACCGATTCCAATATTACTGTTTTTTTGCGCAAAAATATTATAACATATCAGAAACGTGCTGAAAAAATGATCTTGTTAGTGAACTAGAGATTACGATTAGACTTTCAAAAAATGAAAATCTTTACACACATTACTGCACACGCAAAGAAATGAAACGCAAAAATGACGAAACCTTGCAACCGATAACTATACCACACGAAAGTCGCAGCAGCTACAGTAGCTCCAGATAAGACTCAGTAAAATCGATACACCAGGAGTGACAGTAAAAATAAGAGAAGTGTAGCAGAAACATCGGTAAGGAAAACATAAAAGTTGCTACATAAGAAGTAACTTACCGCATATGAACTTCCAAAGGAGTCAAAGATGGAGGCTGACAAGGACGAAATAAGGACATAACAAGAAATAATAATGTTAGAAGGTGAAACAGCAACGAAAGAAGCAAAATCCAGAATAACAAATGAAAAAAATAATAAAAACAAACTGTCATGGACTAATGAGGTACCACCCAAATCAGTTGTTCCCTACCACCTGCCCTCAATCAGACGCAAAATTTTAAAATAATAATAAAAATGAAACCACGAGTCAATCACATAAACCCTCCGGCAAAGACACAGCAATACCCATCGGCCCACCATTGTAACCAGAAAATATTAAAAGGACAGAAAAACCTCCATCCAGAGAAACCAAAATAGTAGCGCTCGCACAAGACCTTACAAATCACGACTACTTCCACTAACAAAAGATGCCGAAAACAAATTAAGAGACCAAACAAAACAATCTGCATTGAATTTTTAATATACGCGCGTAACGAGGAAATCCAGAGAAATCATTTAACGTTCATCGACAGCAATCTGCGGCACAAACAAAATAACATCATACATTACGTCATTGGTCAAAGCCGACGGGTGGTATCGGACTAATATAGCATGATCCGGGTATTTCTGCAATACAGAATGTAGACTCCCTTTGAATGATTCTAGAACTGTCACGGTGGAACCTGGTGGTAATAACACCCCAAAATTAACTTTATTTCCCCTAGCCCTGTTAAACGTGTCCAGATAACTTCACAATCATACTCTACTTCGACCTCAGTAGACACAATATTTTTGTCAACTGCAATGAAGACACCACCTCCTACGGTGGGAAGATATGGTTCATCTATAACGGAGACCGCTTATAAAACACTAATACGACATATTCTTGAGTACTGCTCGAGTGTTTGGGATCCCTATCAGGTCGGATTGAGGGAGAACATAGAAGCAATTCAGAGGCGGGCTGCTAGATTTGTTACTGGTAGGTTTGACCATCACGCGAGTGTTACGGAAATGCTTCAGGAACTCGGGTGGGAGTCTCTGGAGGAAAGGAGGCGTTCTTTTCGTGAATCGCTACTGAGGAAATTTAGACAACCAGCATTTGAAGCTGACTGCAGTAAAATTTTACTGCCGCCAACTTACATTTCGCGGAAAGGCCACAAAGATAAGAGAGATTAGGGCTCGTACAGAGGCATATAGGCAGTCATTTTTCCCTCGTTCTGTTTGGAAGTGGAGTAGGGAGAGAAGCTGCTAGTTGTGGTACGAGGTACCCTCCGCCACGCACCGTATGGTGGATTGCGTAGTATGTATGTAGATATAGATGTAGAGTTGTGGCCCATCAAGACGACGGATTAGCGCCCTCCCATCGGCATGATAAAGAAAATATCGCGATTCATCAGTTTATGCAAATGTCTGCCACTTCGTCAAGTTCAAGTGGCGACTGTCACCCGCCAGTTCAGTCGTAGCTGCCGATGTTGTGGTGTTGACAGTGGTTCAATCTTGGATGACGGCTGCGGAGGCCCACCGTTACAAGTGTTTGGTGCACTTTGTGTTCAGACACACTTGTACTCTGTGCAGCATTAAATTCCGATCTTCGAATGCCCATTCCGTCTCAGTTCGCCGCCTGTCCTGTTTTACCAGTCGGCCCAGCATACGTTGTGCAGCATCTGTAATGAGGGTTCGCCGCCCAAGCCTACGACGTCCGGACGTGGTTTCACAGTGGTTTCGCCACTTGCTCGAGACACTCACAACAGCGCTCCTGGAATGTCTGATAAGTGGTGCAGCTTCTAAAATGCTCGTGTCAAGCCTCCGGGCCTTTTTCAAACTCAAATAGATCGCGCACCTCCTAAATACTACACACGAACGTCACGCTCATCCACCGTACTGTGTCACCATCGGTCATTCCTCGTCAGGTGATACTTTTATTTCCTGGACATGTTTATATTTATGGTGGGTGGGTGTTCGTAGTGTGCTGGCTGATCAGTGTAGATTTGAGAGTTTGGCAGAACTCTGACCGTCTCATTGTATCCAAAGCGAAACAGACTCCGACTGGTAGTGTGCCTCGTTACGCAAGTTACTTCAGGATAAATGTGTGTAAGCAGTATGACAAGTAGCCTTGTCAAACGAAAACCAGTTAGTGAAAGCTAAAAGTGACGGAAGCCGTAGTGTACAGTTAAATAGGACTTTCACTTACTATCATCATGTTAAGTGTGTCAACTTGCTTTGAACGTAGTGACGTAGCACCGCAGCAGGACATAATTTTAGTATCAAAAACTGATTGCCGGCGTATTAAAAAGTAAATGCGACTGACATCTGACAGTGCGAACAAGAAAATGCAAGACATCGGTGAACATTTGACCACATTTGTAACGATCGATGAAGAAAACGAAGAGGAAGTTCTGTCAAGGTAAGACAGTAGATGAAAATAAGGAACACTTCGATTAATCAAGAATAATTTGTGCCGAAGGCATAGATCACGTGCGTTAAGAGCAAGTCTTGCGCAAGCTACTAGGATAATTTTGAAATCCTGTGAAGGTAACTGACAGTTTAGACGGGATCTTCATACCAGTCTCTCCACAAGCATCTCCCAGAAGTCACGCCAATTAATGACCTTGTCAGCATGTAAATGTAGCCTGTAAAACTTGATCACCCCCGTTGTCGACGGCGCTCACGAACATTAGTAGTAAGAAATCAGAAGTAGAAAGAAATTTTCGTTGACACTTGCAACGCTGACAGAAATTGAGCGGTGTGAGCGTCGTTGGAACAAATTCACAACGTAGCGGATAGAGGGTAGATATACACGGAGCGCCAAAGGAACTGGTATAAGCATGAGTATTCAAATACAGAGAAGTGTAAGCAGGCAGAATAAGGCGCCGCGGTCGGCATCGCTGACCCCGTACAAATTCCCAACCTTTGGCGAGTCCAGTCCCGTCACTTTCATGCATGACGATAAAATGATGAGGACAACTCAAAGACCCAGCCATTTTGACGCACGTGAAAATCCAGAACCCGGGACCCCGTGCTCTGGAAACGAGAACGCGACCGCGAGGCCACTAGTTCCGGACGTGTGCTAGAAGACAGTGGACGCACTGGAGGCCCAACTGCACATGATGAAGGCAGAACATAAGAAGGAGCTGAGAATTAAAAATTTTAAGATTCTAGCCGTAGGCTAGAAATTAAAATACTGGAAGAAGGAAAGTGCCAGAAACATGTGATTTTTTGTTCGGCGACAGTGAATTTTTATTATTTTTTTCTGCTGTGTTCTATTCTAATGTATTAAAGTTGTCTTACAGTGCAGACTGTTTCTCTGTGTTTGTCCTGTGTTTGTCTGTCTAGTATCTACTTACAACTTACTTGACACTGAACTAAGTTTCATCGAATCACTTAAAATTAGAAGTACTTCTTAAATAAAAACAGGGTAGCAACACTGCCGTCTACAGAAGTCAGTAACTGTTAGCTACATGTCAGCTGCAGGCTTGTAGACATAATGTCAGGTGCTGATTTCTACTTTGATGACTTAACAGTGAGGTAGACTGTAAATGAAACAAAATAATAGTAATAAACCATCCTTGTTACTCGAACTTCGAACTGCACATATATGCTGTAACAGTTACCTACACGAGGCCCAATTTAATCATGTTTTGCATTCTCTGTACCAGAAATATCCTAACATATTTAATTATGAGGGAAAGTGGTCAAAACCATAACACTGAGTGTTTTTTTCTTCCCAGCAGTACTCTGCACCTGGTAATGTTTATAATGAAAACCTGTAACTTTTATGACAATAGTTTTTCTACTGAGGCATTTTGAGATGGATATTGCTTCGATGGGCACTCTTTTCTGCAAAAGTAAGCATAGCTGGTGTGGCTTTCCTAGCATTACTCTGCACCTGGTACTGTGTCTTATGGAAACGCGTAACGTTTATCACAACAGCATTTATAGTGAGGCCTTTTTGAGTAATACATTGCTAAGATGGGCACTCTTCTCAGTAATAGTGAGAATAGCATTGCGTGGCTTTTCTAGCAATATCGTGCACCTCTTAATTTTTATAATGTCAACCTACAACTTTTATCACAACAGTATTTGTAGCAAGTTATTTTCAGTAATGCATTATTATGATGGAACATCTTTTCTTTAATTGTGAGAATAGTATTGTTAGGCTTTTGTAACAATACTCTGCACCTGTTAATGTTTATAATGTCAGCCCATACCTTTTATCACAACAGAATTTGTAGTTCGGTCTTTTACAATAACATCTTTCTATGATGAGGCACGGTTTTCTGCTATTGGAAACATAGCACATGTGACTTTCTTGGCAATACTCTGCACCTGCTAATGTTTACGATGGCAACTCATAGCTTCTGTCACAAGTATATTTGTTGGGAGGCATTTTTCAATGGCACTATGATATGACAGGGAATTCCCTTCTGCAAAGGTGAGCATTAAGTATGTGAAAAACCTCCATCAATGTTAGTGACAAAGTACAACAGTTCTTACAGACGAACCGTAGCATTACGGTGCCAATTTCATACCTTCTGAAGTAACGCAGTCCTAAACTAATTATTGCTCTTGCACTGATCCCCAAAGTATTAGACATTGCTCACAAAATTCCATTGCCTTTTGTCCCAATATGAGTTACTTTTTGGCCGCGTTTTCTACATACATTCTACATACATTCTACATACATACGTTTCTAAATACAAATCTGTCTTCAATATCATCCATTTTTCTTATGCCATACAGTTGTACATAATACTGAGTAAAGTACTGCTAGAGTCACGCCTGGTTAGAATGAGAAGTGTAATTCAATTCTTTGCACAGTTGGTTTGTCATTATGTCTACATTTTTCTAGAAATCTGCAACCATATACCCGCACACACTTTTGTTCGAAGCAAATCATATTGTAAACAAAGAGTAGTGATTAATATGGAAACGATTTAACAATTAAACTATCACAAACTGACATTTTAGTCATTACACAAATGATTATTTACTTTGTGTCAACGTGTTTACTACATATTCACAAGCTTAAGCTAATCTAGGCGACAAGACTGCACTAATAGTGAGCATAATTGAAGTAAAATAATCACATAATAAAAAATGTGCTCTTTTAATAACGTAAACTGATGGACATTCACATATTTGTTGTTACAGTAGACAATTTGAGAGATGTCTAGGGTCTATAGGGAACACACTACAGAACTATACCATAATATTTTATCCAACTATCTTTTACTTACTCACTCTGTAAATGTAAAGGAGTCATTTGTTCTCAAATTTAAGTACATACA
Source organism: Schistocerca cancellata (assembly GCF_023864275.1). Classification (NCBI taxonomy): domain Eukaryota; kingdom Metazoa; phylum Arthropoda; class Insecta; order Orthoptera; family Acrididae; genus Schistocerca; species Schistocerca cancellata. The sequence continues at coordinate 125,638,120 of NC_064631.1, forward strand.
CCGAATCTGAACATGTATATAAATAACAGAGTACTGCATCGCTTTCACAACCAATGTGATTAGAGGAATATATCTTTAATAATGAATTATCAACAGTTCCACACTAAAAAAATCTCTCAGAAAAGCAGCGGCTTGGTAATTGTCTGTAAGCAGCACATCGTATACCTGGCACACCACAACCTCAAATTCCTCATTACTCACCCAGTTCAGTGAGTACTTCTATGTTCCCTAAATAACAAAAAATAGATTACATGCTGAAATAATCGGAAAAATCAAATATCCGGCGAAATCCAGTAACTATAAACGTAATTTTTCCCTCTGAACAATTTCTGAATTTATGTTACCTTATCGGAAATGTTCATTAATTATAGCACGGCAAAGTGCTCTTCCTGGCAATGTGTCATCGCGATACATCTTCCGTGCAGGTAGAGCAGATTCATTATCTACACTGTTGGGGCCTATCTCGTCACGTAACTGATTCAAAAGTCGAGCAATTTCTGGTTCTTCTGATGGTTCTTCATTGCTTGTACGTCTGACAATGTAATGCAAGACTGCCGTATCCATAGTTATTGATATCGATTTCTGAGGATTACATATTATTCCTACAGATAATATGGGAAATTTTCTCTTGCACAAGTCATATTTTCTCTTAACGGTGTTTCTGGATTTAATATGAGACCTGTTATATTGATGCTCTGATTCAATTTGCGGATTTAAAAGTGGAGTTAAGAAGTTCGATCTACATGCGTAACCAATATCTCAGAATAAGTGACCTGGTATTTCTCCATTTTCAAACTGAGCTTTACGAGCGCCGTTGAGAAATATGATACTGTCGTGCACAGATCCCGGCCATCGAGCGACAATATCTCTTATTGACAAATTGTGATCACTAATGATCTGGCAGTCAAAAGAAAAAAATGGTTTCCTATTATGCAAAAGTTCCGTATTATGTCTTCCAGGAGACTGAATTCTTATATGGGTACAATTCAAGGCACCAAGAACACCAGGAAATCGGTCCAATTGACTAAAACTATACATCACAGAGCGCACTTCTTTTGTAGGAAATTATACAAAGGAAAGCGAGGAGACCTTAATGCCATGATGTCTGATACATCTCTGATGATTCGCTGTGCTGTTGTACGATGTATATTACTATCGTCCCCAATAGGAATGTTGAATGCACCAATTGCGTATGCCCTTAAAGTAATCATAAGGCTGCTCATTGGCGAAGTGGGGCTATTCCGATCAGTAGAAAATTCTAACCTATCATTAATTTGGGTTAATAACTAAAACACTGTTTCTTTCGAGAGACGTAATCTCCGTTCATATTACCTGTCACCATAATCTTCAAAAGGGTTTCCCTCTCCACAATCACTCCAACACGGTTTCTGTCGAGGAATAACAATTCTTCCTCAGTGACACCCATAATATCAAAACGCGCCGCCAAATTAATCGCGTATGCTTCTAAAACCGCGGTTATGTCGAGAAAACTGGGAAAGAGCCATGTTTAAATATAACCGCTGGCACGGCGACGTTGAGTTGAAACACAAGCGTCGATATGTATTACAGTTGCAAAAGACAACATTAGTTTGACCATGATGGGTAGGGCCTTACTCGCAAAGCTACTTTATCAAAACAACATCTATAATGTAGCTGCTTTTCGCAAGTATCAAGGCATTAAAGAAATGTAGTGACGTTCTCTTTCTACACCGGGTATGACGCACGTAATCAGAAGTTCAAATTAACTGGCGATGTGGGATTGCGTCTGGGAGAGGCCAATGACCAACTGCACCAAAACTTGCTGGAGAATATAGTGTTGCCATGGTTGAGAATCCCAGTGTGGAATGTACAGATGAGCACGGTTAGGGAGGTAGGCTACGTCCCACCCAGTATCTTTCCGGCACTAGTAGAGGAATGTCTAATGCGGCACCAGACTTTCGTGGATGCAGTGGTCGTCACACTGAGCAACACGTGTAAACTTTAACGTAAACGTGGTACGTAATTTATAAATGTTACCGTCTGATGTGGAAACTAAAATGGGTTTGTTTCAATAGTGTATTCGTTATGCCCTTGCAAATGTTTGCACAGGGTTTCAGTGTTCTATGGCCACTTGTTTTTCATGGGGTGTTCTCTCATGTAACGGAAGTTGAATTACACTGAAGAGACAAAGAAACTGGAATACCTGCCTAATATCGTGTAGGTCGCCCCCGAGCACTCACAAGTGCCGCAAGATGACGTGGCAAAGGCTCGGTTAATATCTGAAGTAGTGCTGGAGGGAACTGACACTACGAATTCGGCAGGGCTGTCCGTAAATCCGCAAGAGTACGAGGGAATAGATATCTTTTCTGACAAGCACGTTGCAAGGCATCCCAGATGTGCTCAATAATGTTCACCTCTGAGGAGTGCCGGCCGGAGTGGCCGTGCGGTTCTAGGCGCTACAGTCTGGACCCGAGCGACCGCTACGGCCGCAGGTTCGAATCCTGCCTCGGGCATGTGTGTGTGTGATGTCCTTAGGTTAGTTAGGTTTAATTAGTTCTACGTTCCAGGCGACTCATGACCTCAGAAGTTAAGTCGCATAGTGCTCAGAGCCATTTGAACCATTTGAGCCTCTGAGGAGTCTGGTGGCCAGCGGAAGTGTTTAATCTCTGAAGAGTGTTGAGGGAGTTACTCTGCAGCAATTCTGGACGTGTGGGGTGTCGTATCGTCCTGCTGGAACAGCCCAAGTCCGTTGGAACGCACAATTCACATGAAGGGAGGATGCAGATGATTAGACAGGATGCGCAAGTACGTGTCACCTGTCAGAGTCGTTTCTAGACGTATCAGGTTTCCTATATCACTCCAACTGCTCACATCTCACACCATTACACAGCCTCCACCAGCTTGAACAGTCCCATGCTGTCATGCAGGGCCTATGGATTAATGAGGTTGTCTCCATAACCATAGAAGTCCATCAGCTCGATACAGCTTGAAACGATACTCGCCTGACCAGGCAATAAGTTTCCAGTCATCAACAGTCCACTGACGCTGTTGATGGGCCAAGGAGAGGCGTAAAGCTTAGTATCGTACAGCCATCAGGAGTACAGGAAGAAGCCTTCGTCTGCGAAAGCTCATACTGACGATGTATCGTTGACTGGTTCGCACGCTGACATTTCTTGATGGCACAGCATTGAAATCTGCAGCACTTTACGGAAGGATTGCACTTCTATCACGTTGACTGATTCTCTTCAGTCGTCGTAGGTCACATTCTTGCAGTGTCTTTCTCAGGCTGTAGTGATGTCGGAGAATTGATGTTTTAACGGATTCCTGATATTCACGGTACACTCGTACGGGAAAATCCGCACTTCACCGCTGTCTCGGAGATGTCGTGCCCCGTCGCTCTAGCGCCGACTATAACGCCAAGTACAAACGTAAATCTTGATGACCTGCCATTGTAGCAGCAGTAACCTAACAATTGCGCCAGACGCTTGTTGTCTTTTATAGGCGTTGCCCACCGCGGCGACTTATTTTGCTTGCTTACACTTCCCTGTATTTGAAGACTCATGCCTATACCAGTTCCTTTGGCGCTTCGTGTATGTCCACACTCTATCAGCTACGTTGTGAATTTGTTCCAATGACGCTCACACCGATTAATTTCTGTCGTCGTTGTCTCAACGAAAATTTCTTTCTACTTCTGATCTCTTACTACTAATGTTCGTAAGGGCCGTTGTAAACAGGGATGATCAAGTTTCTCAGGCGGATAGTTTGCTACAGTAACATGCTGATGTATCTGACGGGGTCATTAATTGGCGTGATTTGTGGGAGATGCTTGTGAAGAGATTGATCTGAAGATCCCATCTAAACTGTGTTACCTTCACGGGATTTCAAAATTATTATAGTACTTTTCGCCAGACGTGTCCCTAACGCACGTGGTCTCTGCATTCGACACAAATGCTTCTTCATTCATCGAAGTATCCCTTATTTCCATCTGCTGTCTTATCTTGATAGAATTTCCTCTTCGTTTTCATCATCGACCGTTACAAATCTGTTCAAATGTTCACAGATGTCTTGCACTTCCTTGTTCGCATTGTCAGATGTCAGTCGCATTTACTTTTTCATACGCCGGTACTGATTTCTTGATGCTAAATTTATGTCAATCTGCGGTGCTAAGTCACTAAGTTCTAAGCAATTTGACACACTTAACATAATGATAATAAGTGCGAGTGCTATTTAACCGTACACTACGGCTTCCGTTACTTTTAGCTTTCAGTAACTGGTTTTCTTTTAACAAGGCTACTTGTTATACTGCTTACACACATTTATCCTAAAGTAACTTGCGTAACGAGGCACACTACGAGTCGGAGTCTCTTTCGCTTTGGATACACTGAGACGGTCAGAGTTCTGCCAAACTCTCAAATCTACACTGATCAGCCAGCACATTACTAACACCTACCCACCATAAATATAAACATGTCCAGAAAATAAAAGCAGCACCTGGCGAGGAATGACCGATGGTGACACACGGTACGGCGGATGAGCGTGACGTTCGTGTGTAGTGTGTAGGAGGTGCGCGATCTATTTGAGTTTGAAAAAGGCAGATTGTAATTGCCCGGAGGCTTGACACGAGCATTTCAGAAGCTGCACAACTTATCACGTATTCAAGGAGCGCTGTTGAGAGTGTCTCGAGCAAGTGGCGAAACCACGGTGAATACACGTCCGGACGTCGTAGGCTTGGGAGGCCAACCCTCATTACAGATGTTGCACAACGTATGTTGGGCCGACTGGTAAAACACGACAGGCGACGAACTGTGACGGAATGAACATTCGAAAATCAGAATTTAATGCTGCACAGAGTATAAATGTGTCTGAACACATAGTGAATCGAACACTTACGACGACGGACCTCCGCAGCCGAGGATCCAAGATTGAAACAATGTTAACATCACGACATCAGCAGCTACGACTCAACTGGCTGTTGACAGTCGGCACATGATCTTGGCGAAGTGCAGAGCGTTTCATAGTCTGATGAATCGCTATACCTTCATCATGGCGATGGTAGAGCGCTAATCCAACGTCTTGACGGGCCACAGCTCCCTGACACCAGAAATGCGGGAGCGACACAAGCTGGCGGTGGCCTCATTATGCTCTGGGAGTGCAGTTTGTGCAAGACACTATGGCGGACAAGAAGTATCATGCACCGGTCGCAGACCACATACACCCCTTCACGACGAACGTGTTTCTTGACCGCAGTAGCATTTTTCAAAAAGATAATGCGTCACGCAACGAGGCCAGGAATGTGATGGTGTGGGGCGAGGAACGCAGTGCCGAGTTCTGTTTGAAGCGTTGGACCTTCCATGTCGCCACATCTGAACCCGATCGAACTTATCCGAGTAGTGTTTCAATGTGGCGTCAGAGCTCATCGCTCTCTCCCCGGAATTTAAGGGGTTGGTGTGATCCCTTTGTGTGTGATGTGGTGACAACTCCCTCCAGCGACCTACTAAGACCTCATTGCATCCTTACCGTGACGCGTCGGCGCTGTTATCCGTGACAAAGGTATAACTACCGGACATTACGCAGGTGGTCGTCATGTTCTGGCTGATTAGTGTGGTTTTGATAAGTGTAGTTTTCTGCGTACAAGTATAGACAGTCATTAATGAGTGAAGACTAATCGACTGCGGTGAACACTGTATCCTGCGGTCGTTAAATGTTGCTTATGTTTTTGTACCTGCGTTGTGCAAGGCTATATTACATGTAGCCCATTGAATTGAAGCGGAAATGTCAGGATTACAGGGACTAATTTGTTATCCTTAGAAGCAGAGCTTTTCTGATTTCTCTACTCTAATGAATGTTGTCATTTGTGTCAATTATTTTGCTGTTAAACATAATTAGCAATTTTGAAATGGTTATATTGTGGGCTCTAACTTTTTCCATTCGTGTACCATTAGCATAAGAATGCTTTGTAATACTGCCCAAATCAATTTCTTACTGAAAGAAATATAAGAAGTAGGAAATGTTTGGGTGTAACTTCCACTTCCATCGACGGAGAGGTAATGGCAGACGGAGCTCGCACTGGGGAGAAAATCGAGTGAGTTTTATTCCGAAGCAACCATCCATGCGTTTCCCTTAGTCTACGTAGAGAAACCACCGAACCTTAGATCGTCGTGGTCCAAATAGAACTTGTATCACCGTCAACCCGAATGCGAGCTCCTTGCGTTACCACAACGCCACCTGTTGTAAATAAAACAAACAGCGAGACGGTGTCATCTCATAGATCCGAAGTTTTATTGGATCGGTAACTATGGTTCCAGATGGTGTTCGCCGCGGTATCGCGTCGAACCGTTTAGCAGCCAGACGGTGTTCTCCAGACGTGGCGTTGATGGAGACGCGACCACACGTCCAGCGTCTGACATGGCGGTTCTCAAGAGCTGCGCGGTGTGAAGTACAGACCTCCATGGTGGGCGCGGAGGACACTGGAGTGACCTGACGACAAATTAAATATTAAAAATTAAAAACGTCTCCCTATTACTGTGGGTTGATACAACGTATGTAAAACTATGTGCTATATTTTCGTAAGACCACAAGGTATTTTGACGTCATTTTCTGTATCGATATTGTTCAGATCGTAAATGAGGCGGGAAGCACAGCTATTAGTTTATACCTATTGGAACAAATGTAAAATACTCTATTGTAGTGATACAGCAAAATAACAATGCAATGACAATACATTTTGTAATTCCTTATTCACTCCGAATACAGAGTCAGAGAAGGGATTTTCCAGTCGACCATACTCACCAACCCTAGGATACTAATAATCATAACTACAATTATGAATTTATACATGAAAACTACCAGTAATGATTGTTTGCCTATCTCCTGCTCCCAAAGTATAGCTTCTTTTCATGAATCATTCTACAAAAACACTGTCTCATGATGATGTATTATGGGAACGGAGAGAACTGTAACCCACACCGAAGTCCCAGAGATTAACATTTGGAAATGTTCAGTTGAAATTCGGAGAGCTTCATAGATAATTATATGACAAAAAACTTTATGCAGCATAAAAAATGCAGACGAAATGCCAAAAGTATGCGTGGGACGCTGAAGGTGAACCTATACTGAAAACTTAATAACTGTTTTATGGGCCGAAGGAAATATAAGAGAATGTTTCTGGTACGCTCTCCATACTGTGAAATATTAGGCAACCATACTGTAACACTGATTCTTGAGTGTAATTATATCCTGTTGCACTAATACCAGAGCGAAGAAATGAACAGTCACAAAAGAACTACGTATCTTATCACAGTTTACAGTTATAATAGAAGAAGAACAGATTACGGATTTCGACTAGATACACGGGTGGATCATAGGATTTTGTAGCCTTATCGATGTACCTAACCTGACAGAATTTCAGTTATATCAAAAATCATAAATTGTAACCTAGAAACTATAATGAAGATTTCGTTTCTGAAGGAAGTTTTGATCTAGTCATGAAACGAGAAATGCAGTTATAAAGCAAAATCTGTTGTTCTCTACACAGATGGGAGTTTGACTCACCGTAGCAGTATGGCTTTCTTGTCCTCACTGCAGCCCCCCCTGCTGCAACCCCTCAAGAAACGCGTCCAGTGTGAAGTGACGCTCCTGTTGGATAAGTACGAAGAAGTTTTATGTTATCCAACCTGATGAGTAATTCAAAATGTGTGCTAGTTCGTATTATATAAAAGTGTAAAAGAATTGTTACATTTATCTCAAATTTAGCAGGGTACAGATATCGATATTAAGTATATGGTAATTCACTTTAGTATACAAGTAACATCATTTGTTTCACGTTTCAGCAACTATTAATACTAGCAAATAACTAATATCCGATTATCCTTGAGATATTCTGGACACGATCGGTTAATAATGTGCTTCTGGGCTATGCCGTGTTGTTGTTCCTATTTTATTCTCAATATTCCAACGATTGGCCAAGCCATCTTCTTCAAGTCGTGTTATATTCTCTGACTGCTTAGCTTCCAAGCAGTCAGTAGGTATTACCGTAAAATTCGCAGCACATGCAGTTTATGACTGGGACGACCATCTTAGTATTGTGTACAAAATTAACAACAACTGAGCATGACACCCTGAAGCAAATCAGTAACTAGTATCGTGCTCGACAGCAAGTTATCAGGTAGTGAGACAACGAAAACTTTACTTCGAAACCAATTGCTACTATTCCCTATGCTGCTCCAATTTACACTCACCGAAACAGAAAGGACTTCTTTCTCTTCCTGCAGCCGCTTCTGCAGTATCTCCACGAAAAACGCGTCCAGCGTGAACTGACGCTGTTGTTGGAAAAAAAAACTTATTAGTATGATGATATAGAGTATGTTTAGTAATGTAGAGATAGTGCTAGTTCTTTAAATTTACGTCTGTTACAAATTGTTACATTTATTTCGAATTTTTGGGTCTGGAGATAGCGGTAGCGCGTAAACATTGATTGGCTGTAATATCCGAGTTGCACCTCTGTTCTTCCCACGTTCGCTGCCATTATCCTATGGATGAAGTGTTGAGCTTGAACGACAGAATGGCTACAATGGAACTTATTGGGCCACGGTTTCTTTACTCCGTGTTCCTCCATGTTCTTTCTCTGGGAAGGAAAGTAAGTAGGACTGTAGCAAATTTCACTAACAATTCCCGTTTCTCTATTCTCTTACCGGTACATTTCGATTCGTCAGTCTGATATTAAACCCGGTCAGAAGCTAACAGACTGAGCAGACAGATGTTCTGCAAAGTCGCCTTCACCCAGCTGCTCGTGTTCTGCTACTAGAATATTTTTCAGCATATTTCTCTACTACTTAACAGAGAAATTTCCATTCTCAAGCCTCTCACATTCTTGTCTGGGGAGTGATGACAAAAAGCACACCCAATTTTCCGGCATGGGTAAATCGTTTTGTTAGAATTAACAGTCAGTGTCTTAGGTCAATGTTAATGCCACACAATACAGTCCTTGGAATCATTTATTCAACATTTGGCTCACACTATCAACGTTATCCTGCCTAGTGCGACAAGACCGGATATGAAGTGCTAATAACACGGAGGAGAGGAGCTGGGTCCAGTTTGGTCTAGGGAAAAGAGCAGGCAGGTAACGCTGCCAAGGAGGCCGGTAGGGAACACAGCGAGACACAGTCTGAAACTAACCTTCATGTCACAGATCATACTACTGAAGTTTATGGTTTGACTGGCCTATCATGCGGCAAAGTCCCACCTCATACACATCACCTGGATACGTTAATGTCACCCTGACTCTCAACGGAATAGCACACTTTTCAAATGGCATTATACCCAGGTTAGACAAGCACTACATCTGTGATGCTTGTGGTATATAATTCTTATACCCCATGTTCTATGTGCACTTTTTCTTTTAATGTGAAGGTAGAACTAAGTTTAAGAGAACGCAAGCCCTTTCTTTCAAATGAAGGCGAGACGAGTATGGCTAATTTTTAAAACAATTTTGTAGTTCTGGAAATATGCCCATTTTTAGGATGAAGAGTTTTGTTTGCTGTTGAGTGACTAGCATATCCCATTCGCTCCAGTAATCAACACATCCGTCCATCCACCAGTGACATTCATCGGTGGCGGTATTTTAGATCCTGTCACGAAAACTGACAACGGCCAGAAGAGCAATATGCTGACCACATGAACAGCCATACCTGTATACAGTGATATCTATCGGCCATGGATGACATTGCGGTCCATCGGTATCATTTGGACTACCGAGGCCTGAAGGAACTAGTTAGTATTTTAGATCATTCCTCGAAGCAGTAAAACGGAGTCAGTCTTGTCATCAGATATGGAAATTGTTTTAAATGTGATTTCGGTAAGTGTGTGTGTGTGTGTGTGTGTGTGTGTGTGTGTGTTCGATTGCGTGACTCGCGCGCCAGTGTTTGTGTGTGCGTAAGAAAGTAAGATCTTCAAAGAATTTTTACTTTAGTTTTTAGTACTTTGAAGCTCACTCGTCTCATACATCTAATGCCTTTCCCTGCTCCGATATCAACATATAATCGTCAAAATCGTCAATCGAGCAGAGATACCTGCCTAAGACGCGTTATTTTCAGTGACGTGTCACATGGGATGTTCATAGCGAACCGAATATTCATTTACAGTAAATCGTGACGGTCTGTAATATCAACAGGCCATGTTATGTACAATTATGTAGCTGCCATATTATGTTGTAAGTAATGCAATGTAACGTGGCTCACCTGTAAAGTACCTTTCTCCAGTCGCAGATCTTCGTTTCTCTCCCCTCCCACACACCGGGAGAAAAACTTCTTCATGCGTTGGAACATGCTGCAAAGATAATGGGCAGCACGTTAGATATGGCCAGACCGACATCACAGTTAGATCTTATAGCAGTGTCTCACAAATGGATTACAAGAAAAGTCTGGGACCGTGACGACATGCCTGTAAACTTAGCTTTTGTAATAAAAGCAGTTGTCAATGACACAAACGATATATACAATCCATATACTTGATGAAGCTTATCCATTTGTTATGAGACGGAATGAATTATTTTAATCCTTTGTTAGTAATTCGTATTGTATGAATCAAAATAACGGCAATTCTCGAATCTGTTTTGATAGCCACTATCTGAAGGCATCACGGAACATTAATGATCCAGACAGAACAACACTAAATTACTTTCAGATGTACACCTACTTTAGTTATTACAGCTTTGCATTTGGTCACGCTGATATGCTATCTTACTCTGAGGCAGGAACAGAAGTTTGTTTTGTATATACGTACATCGATGTGTTGATGGTGGCATTAAGGCACTAATTAATTAACTACGCAACAGTCTGGTGGCTTATATAAGAAACTATCCGCAATGTATGAAGAGAATACGCCTCTGCCATCAGCTACCTAAGTGCAGAAGTAAATCTAAAGTACCTTTCTTTCCCACGTGAGCTCAACAACAACGTGTACGAGGTACAATCCATGTGTGAGGATGAAATTTAGCCAGTGGTTTCCAAACGAAGAAAAAACAAACTTTGTTGTAAACACATAATAGCCTTAACATTTAACAATGCTCCAAGACATTAACTGTACTTCCTTAAGTGTCAGGAAAATATAATACTTCTGCTACAGTGCCATGTCAACTCAGTATGACACTACGCAGCTCGAACATGTATACGACGTTTTCGTTTACACTGACGGCAGTAAATAACAGTATACAGAACCATCGATGACACAGACAATATTTATGTGAAATCAAAAACGACAGAGATTGGCGCCGCCGTTCACATTGTGAAATTAAGCTATAAATTTGACAATACGCTATTCCAGCACTTGAAAATTGTCTAGAACTCAGTAAAGAGATCTGTCTCTACAAGTAAGGCAATCTCGGACCCTTTTGGAGCTGCATGACATATTGAAACAACTTGTTGGAATGTAAATCGAATAGTGCTTTTCTTTTTCACATGCAATCCTAGAACTAATAACATATTACGAAATCACATCACACTACGTTGCAACACTTCTGCTTTCCAGTACTTCCCCACCAGATACATAGTCACCTAGAAGCTTATTCGATATTCTGACTGCAGAAGTATACGGTAAATAATAGGTTACAGTTAAGTCAATGGCTCATGCCTCTTGGCCAGTACAGAGTACCTCGATTTTGAAGATGGGCGTTTGCTTCGGTGAAAGCTTCTGACGCGCCCCAAGAGCCTCATATTGTTTCGTTAGTTGTTCTCGAAGTACAAAATCCAACACTATAACGCTTGAAACAAAATTAAAGACTCCATTACTGAATAAGTTACAAAGTGAATTCATATCGATACATTAAGTACTCGAAAGAATACGGAAGTAACTGCTATGTTACGGCCCACCAGGCTTAAGGCGACATAGGATTCTTGTTAGCAAACTCTGATAAACATGAAGCAGCAACGTCGGTAAGTGCAGAGCACATCATTGTACAGGAACGTCGGTATCAATGGTTAATCAAGCCCAGAAAAAACGAACTAAGTAATTTAAATCTATCTAAGACGAAATAAACATGTTTTGTGATGGAATGATCTCCGGTGGTGTCTAAGTGATGGAAAAGGCCGTGCAGTTAATAAACTCCCAATGGAAGCACAGTTAACATTGTCCCAAGCTATTACCTTAATTTCTGTAAGCAACAGGAAAGTAATACGCTCTTGTTGTGGTGCCAAGTCAACTCTGTATGACTCTACAATGTTGGAACCAGTTTCTAAAGTGTGTTCTTCTTCGCAGACGGAAGAAAATTCCAGTAGTATGACCCCACAGTGACAACAGACAGTGTGTATGTATCTGTGTGTAATCGACAAGACAGGAAGATCGGTAACACCGTTTTCATTGTGAATGTAATCAATTAAAGGAAATAGAGCCCGCTCCGAGTCTACTACGACCACCACAGATAACGTTTGATAGCAGCTTGATTATATTCGTCGAGAAGACGATCTCTAGCTAGTCCATTACGGGCGAAACAAACATACAAAATATTTTGTACAGGAGACGTTGTGCAGCTTTAATGTATGTTAAGAACTGCATTATTCAGTAGACAGGTATTAAGGTACATTCCGTTAGAGACCATCGATTTCGGTGTGGAATCAGATCATCATCGGATCCGAAAGTCATTTCAGCAATGCTTTTGCGTAATTGGAGTAGTAATTATCAAATGTACATAGCTCGACCGATGATTTTTCGGTATGTACTTAACATTGAGAAAAAACGTTTATGAGGTTAAATGGACATAATGTTACATATATAAACTTAATATCAATATTGGAACAATGTACATCCGAAACAGCTATTACGCAAGTTCACAGTTGAGATTGTTTTTGGACTTGGTGAAGATCTAATCCTCGACCGAAATCAATATTCTTTAATCAAATGTACCGTTACAAGTATCTATTGTATAATGCTGTTCTTTACAAACGTAAAAAACACCCAAATCTTTTCGAAGAACAGATAAATTGATAGTAATGGGACAGCTGCAGGAATGAGAGAGTTTTGGGCAGGAACAAAAAAGAAAAAAAAGTTTTATAAAACGAAGATTATTCCAACCAAAAATCGAATAATATCTCACAAGAATTCCTGTAGAATAAACCTAATGTAAATACACAAAAAACACAAAATTAGATACGAGTAATTCTCTTAACCTACATACACTCCTGGAAATGGAAAAAAGAACACATTGACACCGGTGTGTCAGACCCACCATACTTGCTCCGGACACTGCGAGAGGGCTGTACAAGCAATGATCACACGCACGGCACAGTGGACACACCAGGAACCGCGGTGTTGGCCGTCGAATGGCGCTAGCTGCGCAGCATTTGTGCACCGCCGCCGTCAGTGTCAGCCAGTTTGCCGTGGCATACGGAGCTCCATCGCAGTCTTTAACACTGGTAGCACGCCGCGACAGCGTGGACGTGAACCGTATGTGCAGTTGACGGACTTTGAGCGAGGGCGTATAGTGGGCATGCGGGAGGCCGGGTGGATGTACCGCCGAATTGCTCAACACGTGGGGCGTGAGGTCTCCACAGTACATCGATGTTGTCGCCAGTGGTCGGCGGAAGGTGCACGTGCCCGTCGACCTGGGACCGGACCGCAGCGACGCACGGATGCACGCCAAGACCGTAGGATCCTACGCAGTGCCGTAGGGGACCGCACCGCCACTTCCCAGAAAATTAGGGACACTGTTGCTCCTGGGATATCGGCGAGGACCATTCGCAACCGTCTCCATGAAGCTGGGCTACGGTCCCGCACACCGTTAGGCCGTCTTCCGCTCACGCCCCAACATCGTGCAGCCCGCCTCCAGTGGTGTCGCGACAGGCGTGAATGGAGGGACGAATGGAGACGTGTCGTCTTCAGCGATGAGAGTCGCTTCTGCCTTGGTGCCAATGATGGTCGTATGCGTGTTTGGCGCCGTGCAGGTGAGCGCCACAATCAGGACTGCATTAGACCGAGGCACACAGGGCCAACACCCGGCATCATGGTGTGGGGAGCGATCTCCTACACTGGCCGTACACCACTGGTGATCGTCGAGGGGACACTGAATAGTGCACGGTACATCCAAACCGTCATCGAACCCATCGTTCTACCATTCCTAGACCGGCAAGGGAACTTGCTGTTCCAACAGGACAATGCACGTCCGCATGTATCCCGTGCCACCCAACGTGCTCTAGAAGGTGTAAGTCAACTACCCTGGCCAGCAAGATCTCCGGATCTGTCCCCCATTGAGCATGTTTGGGACTGGATGAAGCGTCGTCTCACGCGGTCTGCACGTCCAGCACGAACGCTGGTCCAACTGAGGCGCCAGGTGGAAATGGCATGGCAAGCCGTTCCACAGGACTACATCCAGCATCTCTACGATCGTCTCCATGGGAGAATAGCAGCCTGCATTGCTGCGAAAGGTGGATATACACTGTACTAGTGCCGACATTGTGCATGCTCTGTTGCCTGTGTCTATGTGCCTGTGGTTCTGTCAGTGTGAGCATGTGATGTATCTGACCCCAGGAATGTGTCAATAAAGTTTCCCCTTCCTGGGACAATGAATTCACGGTGTTCTTATTTCAATTTCCAGGAGTGTAGATCAAACGAAGACACGGTTACCAGACACTTCCACATCCATACAGCTCTAACAAAGACGGCAATACAAGACACAGCCCCACAAAACGACATAATCGACAAATAACACACAGGAACTATTCCATAATAAACGTAAAAAAATAAGAAAATACCATACACATGGCATCGCAGCGTGTAATGGACCTATACGTAAAAGAAAAACGAATTTCTTCAGAATAAACCGAAAAAAGAAGACAACACCACGCAACTGGAATTACATATTTCAAGTAACCTCTGTTGCTAAAACGAAGACACAGATATCAAACTAGGGCCTACACATAATAACGAAATGATTAAAAAAAAGCACACCCAATTTTCTCCAGAATAAACAGAACGTAAATAAATACAAAAATCTGGAATCACACTACAAACGAAAATAAACTGGTCAAAAACCGAAAGCAAATAAATGACCAATAATGCCATATACTCCATCCCGTTTACCTACACCACTACTACATAACAAAGCACAAAACAATCACACACGAAAAGAGTGAGCCATCGCTAACAACAAAATGAACCCTATAAAGCAATGGACTTCATACACACAGCCCCTCAGAGCGACGTCACACTCGGAAGAAGAAACAGCTAAGTTTTTATAAGATAAAAATGTGGAAATAACATTATTACTCATCCCTCCCACGACCAATTCAGGACCATTGACAAGTCTCCCTCATTGCAAAGACTGCTAAATAATAACAACAATCAACATGATAATGAGTATCCCTAATCACTTCACTCGCAAAAATTTATCTTGTGCTCCTAAGGTAGTGCCTACCCTTGTCCTCGGAAGCAATGGAAATCAGTTAAATATTTGTCAGAAAACAAAATAAAAAAATAATCGCTACTGGTTTCTCCATTGATAATGTAAGTAGTGGTCTCAATGTGCACTCTCCCCCCAACAAACAACACAATCTTATATTACGATTTATTTGAAATAAACATCATATTTTACCAACTTCGTAGATCACATTAGTACCTAACACAACGACAGACAACATTTATTAACAGGCTGTATACACACAACATAAAGCCGTGACGCCACACAGGACGTGAAGGGTCAAACTAGCCGGATAGAATCGGACAGAGCATTAGACGTGGTGGTCATTGTTAAACTAAGCAATCAATTTGGGAATACACAACGGAAGCACATGAACGTAAAGAAAAATTAAGTGTAGAGGTCTACCTCGAAAAGTAACCATGTAACAATTGAAACTCCATGAAAATTTAAAACAAGGTGCTATTTCAGATTAAAGCTTATGAACATTTTCTGAAGTCACATCACGCTCCATCACACGTTTCAATTTTCCAGATCTTCACCACTATATACAGATTCATTTATAAGCTTATACAATGTTGTTGCTTTAGATTATTGTTTACGGTCAATAAAAATGCAACTGTTAAGTCAGTGACAAATCAACGGCTCATACCTCTTGCAGGTTCAACGCACGTCGTCTCTGAAGCTGGGTCTTCGCTTCGCCTGAAGCTTCTAAAGCTTCTCAAGGACCTTAAAATGTTTCGCTATATGTGCTAGATACACCAAAACCCACACTGCAATACTTAATTCACTAATGAAGCTTCTTATACTCAATAACTCGCAGAACGAATACGCAATGAATACTTCAAGTACTCCAGAGAATACGGAAGTAATTGCTAGGCAACGGTCCATGTCGGTTTAGGAGACATGGCATTGTTGTGAGCATACCCTGTGATCAACATTAAACAGCAACCCCAGTGACTGCTGACTACATCACTTTATAGGAAGGTCGATATCAATGGTTAAACAAACACTGCATTTAAAGTTTATACAATATAAATCTGTTTGAGGGGAAATAACCAAGTTTTCAAACTGAACGAAATACAGCAGTATCTAAATAATGAAAACGTCCGAAAAACCGATAAATTCGCAATGTATTTAACAGTTAACAATACGAGGTGCGTGAGGAAAGAAATGAGACTCACAACATATCGGGTGATCTGTCAAAATTAAGTTGTTCTTGTGTAGAGCGATTTGTAATTTCTTCTACATGCTGAGTGCGAGTTTAAGCTCCGTACTGCTTTCATCTGATTTTTGAAAGAGACACCAGTCAAGTAGTTTTAGCGTGTTACGCAAGTAGTAGAATGGAGTCTAGAGCAACGTTATGCTGTCAAGAGTTAAACTTGGGGATTTCGCGTGTGTGACCACTGAAAAGTTGAAACAGGCCTTTTGGGAACGTTCCTTATCAATAGCCATAGTATTTCGGTGGCAGAAATGATTTCTGAAAAGCCCAGAACTTGTTGACGATGAACCTCGTTCAGGGAGCCACATAGCTCCCAAAACCGACGAGAATGTCGTACGTGTGAGATCAGACCGACTTATAACAATAAAGATGGATGACATGTTAAACTCTTTCAACATACATCAAATTTAGACCGAAGGTTTGCATACGCGAAAGGTTGTTCTAAAATGGTGTCGAAAAACCTCACAACTGAGCAGGAGGACAGTCGAAGAAACGTGTGGTTTATCTTAAGAAGATTGGCAATGAGCACGAATATTCAGTCGTTTGATCACAGGTGATGAAGCCTGGAGTTTTGAGTACGATTCTGAGACCAAGCGGGAAAAATGAGGAATGGAACACTGAGACAGCTTCTCGACTAAAATAAGATCGAATGAGTAACAAAGCTGATTTGCTTTTAGCTGATTTGCATTAGGTATTTGTTCCCTCAGCACAAATTGGCAACCAGTTGTGTTACAACGATGTTCTTGAAAGCCTTGGGAAAAAAATTAAATGAGTGAGGCCGGTTATTGATGCAGCATGATAACGTACCATGTCACACGAACACTTCCATCAAGGAATTTTTGACGTCACAACGAATTCCCGGTTTTGCACAGCCCCTCTAATCAGCTAATCTTATTCCTTGTGACTTTTTTTCCCCCAAACTTGAAAAATGCCTTAAAACAACGTCACTTTGGGACTGTGCAGAATATTCAGAAGCTTCCGACCGACATGGTAAATGCCCTACCTGTTGAAAGCTTTTATCACTTCTACCGAGATTGGGGAACAACTACACCCTCGGGGCCCAGCTGCCGAAAGGCACTACGTTACAGGAGACAGTATTGTAGTTTGAAAAATAAAATAAAAAAATCAGTTCGTTAAAAATCAGTTTCATTACGTTTCTCGCTCACCTCGTACTCCGATGTATTAATTCTCATCCCTTAGGCAACAGAAGGGGAAGACTGTTTGTTATGATGCCGCTCAATACGAAGCAATGTACTTGGCACGAGTTCCAAAATCAATTTTCCTTCACACACGGAAAAAAATTACAGCACCACAAAAATGCAGGGTCACAGGTAATATGTATGAGTACATGGTGAAAGAACATGAACTGCGCTAAAAACTAAGTACAGAAGTCTGCCTCTGCAAGTAAACATCCAACATTTAGAATGCACAAGAAAGTAAAACAGTGCGCTATTTCACGTTCTATACCGTTAATAACAGCATGTTCTGAAAATATGCCACACTCCATCACCCGCATAAATTTACCAGTACTTGTCCACTACACACACAGTCATTTTAAAAGCTTATACGGTACTCTAACTGCAAATGATTCAATATGATAAATAAATAGGTTATATTACGTCAACGGCTCATACCTCTTGCAGGATCAACGCACCTCGCCTCAGAAGCTAGGTGTTCGCTTCGCTGAAAGCATCTAAAGCTCCACAAGAACTTTAAAGCGTTTCGCTAGATGTGCTCGAAACACAAAATACAAAACTACAATACTTAATTCACAAATGAAGTTTCTTATACTCAATAACTCACAGAACGAATTCGCAATGAATACTTCAAGTACTCCAGAGAATACGGAAGTAATTGCTAGGCAACGGTTCATGACCGTTTTGGAGATATGGCATTGTTGTTAGCACACCCTGTAATCAACATTAAACCGCAACCTCAGAATGCGCAGAGAAATTGTTGTTTAGCAATGTTGATATCAATGCTCAAACGACCACTGAAGTAGAATTTTTTCAGAAGTTAAATGTATATTTCAACTTTTCACAGAATGGCAACGAAGCATTATGGCGTCAAATGCTCGTGCCATCGACACGCTCTTAAGTCATATGGTGAAATGGTTTATCACGGAAACGGATTAATTTCCTCAAACGTACGTTTATGTGGTTCCACTAACCTGTTTTTCGGAGTATTAATTTTCTATATATATTTTGATGTATCTCTTCATCGTGAGAATGGAAGACTTGTCAGTGCGACGCATCACATGAGCCATACGTACTTTCATTGGCCTCATCCATCTACTTTACCACTTTTTTAACAAATTTAACTTATAAAACTAACTTATGATGCATATTGTATCTTTTAATTGGTGTTCTCCTGAATAGAACCATTTTAGTGGGCAAAATTTCATTGTCCGACTTAGCAAGGCTGGTTTAGAGAACAGAGGGCCAACATGCCACTCTGAAACGGACTCTTGAGCCGTAGAAATTTTCCGTGAGGTTCCAGGAGGAGGGATACTAGCCGGATAGCAAGATGCTGCGTAGATTCTCCATAAGGTCACCCCTGCGTCATCGAGAAAGGTGTCTCAATATTCTTATTGCTACATGATCAGTTTCATGAGGATGACATTGTGGATACTTTATTAAATCTAAGGAATTGCGGAGTAGAAAGAAATGTAAACGGGAGAAATGTTCAAGGATACAGTATGAGTTGTCATCCTCACACCAGGAGCGTAGATTGAAGCAGGCGATGGAGGAAAGAAGTCTTCGAGTCACAGAGCCCTGCCTGCTGTCTCGACGTCCCAGCTCACCAATTTCACATGAGGCGTGATCTGCTCACAGCTGGCGCAGGTCGGAGCAGCTGGCGTCATACTAACGACGGAGAAACTGCTTTTCCGTGCTTGTGTTCCTTATGTATAAAGATTTCCGTATTAGCTTGATAGCGGAGTACCTAGGGTAAAGTGTTCCGAAACGTGTGTTTAAGTTGGTGCACCCTTGCCAAATCTGAGAACTGTTCAATTTTTCTTACATGAACTTTCTCCTAAATAAAAGTAGCAGCCATTCAGTGAGAGTATACGATAGCGAAAGTGTGAAAACTGTCGCATCTAATATCACACACTCTTTTCACTAACATTTCTACCAGTAATTAAAAGTTCACTGTGACAGTTTCGAATTAGACAGAATACTTAAAAAGCCAGATACTGAGAGATTTCAGAAATTTTAAGATCTATATTTATTGGCAAAATTAGTCACTTCAAATAAGCGAGCCGTTCTGTGACAGTTTTCCGCTCTTTGTAGTATCTCCTTTGTCCAACAACTACGTACAAGGAAATCCATCCGACAATACAATCTTCCGTCGGCGGTTGGTAAGTGGAGAGGATTAAAATGAGAGCGGAGACGACACGTGGATAAGACGCTGTTGCATCTCATCCGGCTAAGGTAACACAGCGTCATTGCCACACGAGTCCTAAAGGCTTAACAATGTTATGTAAACAGGCGAGAACATCACACAAATATCTGCGTTGCCGGCAGCTTACGCTATGCAATTGCTGAAACGTAGAGAGCTTTCCAGTTGCAAGGAGATGCCTGGAAAAAACAACTAAATAATCCTAAAAGCCGAAATAAAAAAGCAACAGTGGATGTGTTTTCATCTGAAACACTCTATGAAGAGATTAGTAATTTCAAAAAAAGAGAAAAATCAGTTATATATGGAAAAGTAGAAATAATTTAATGTATGTCTGCTCCTTATAAATCTGATAATGAAGGCCCCTTTGTGGAGCACATCGAGAATGAGAGAGAAAAAGATCATTCGTTGCATTCATCCAACATCTGCAGAAATATTGCTTCCCTATGTAACTCCTGAGATAATACGACGAATTCTGCAACTTTCAAACTAAGAAGTTACTAAAAACTGAAATTAGCTACGCCGCTGATGCAAATCGTAACTGTAGTGCGATAAGAATAGAATAGTCTACATCAGAACAACTGTGGAATATAGCAGAGCGTTACAGTTTGTTACGCCCTAAGAGTCTTGCTCCCTCTCCATTGCCACCCTACGCCTACCATCCTACTATTACCTTGTCCTTTCACAGTAAAGGGCCGTGCAGTGAAGAGCTTCACTCTCATCGTAAAAGTACCGTGCAGATTTCATTTTGGAATGACAGCAGTTAATTTTTAACCTTATAGACGGTCCGTTTAAGTGTCTAACAATAGTGTAAATAATTTTATCATTTCAAACTTGTTCGGCGGATCAGAGGGTAGGTATTAGACTACACATCACAAAGGACCAGGGGTGAATCCGAGATTAGACCAAAGACTCTTTTTTTATACTTATGTCTTTCTTCACGTTCGATGATGATTTCTTAATGTGAGAAACGTGAGGTAAATCCAAAGCTTGTGTTCCATGTGAAACTGTAGGGCCATTTATTTTATTTACACGTCAGTTTCCGTAGGACCAAATTGAGGATCAAATCTTTAAGGCCGTGAAACGTGTCAGTACATGAAATTACAACATAACAGTAGGAACAGATAAATGTTTATGAAAATAGTC
Source organism: Schistocerca cancellata (assembly GCF_023864275.1). Lineage (NCBI taxonomy): Eukaryota > Metazoa > Arthropoda > Insecta > Orthoptera > Acrididae > Schistocerca > Schistocerca cancellata. The sequence goes on from NC_064631.1 coordinate 125,659,263, forward strand.
AATCCATAAGTTTAAGTAAATGCAGTCAACAATACAATAAGAATCAGCCTAATTTTTCAAGGAACTCCTCGACAGAATAGAAGGAGTAACCCATGAGGAAACTCTTCATTTTCGATTTGGCAGCCCGTGGATTACTGCTAAGATTTTTGAATTCGCGTGGTAGCTTATTGAAAATGGATGCAGCAGTATACTTCACACCTTTCTGCACAGTATTTAAGGAAGACCAATCCAAATTACGGTTTGATTTCGCAGCGTATTAACCGACTGAAAGCTGCTTATTCTTGAGAATAAGCTAATATTGTTAACAAGAAATGATAGTAAGGAATATGTATATTGAGAGGCCAATTTCGAAATACTCAGACTAATAAACAGGGGTCGACAAGAGGTACGTGAACTTACACCACTTATTGCCCGAACCGCCCGTTTCTGAGCCAAAAACATCTCTTTAGAATGGGAAGAGGTACCCTCAAATATAATTTCATAAGACATAAACGATTGAAAATAAGCAAAATAGACTAATTTTTGTGTCGAACCATCACTCACTTCAGATACCGTTCGTATAGTAAAAATGGCAGCATTTAGTCTTTGAACAAGACCCTGAACGTAGGCTTTCCACGGCAGTTTACAATCTATCTGAACACCTAAGAAACCTAGAAATTTTAACTGTTCAGTTTCACTAATCATATGCCCGTTCTGTGAGATTAAAACGTCAGGTTTTGTTGAATTGTGTGTTAGAAACTGTAAAAACTGAGTCATACTGTGATTTAGCATTAGTTTATTTTCTACAGGCCATGAACTTAGGTCATGAACTACTCTACTTGAAACTGATCCAATGTTGCTCACAATATCCATTACTACCAAGCCAGTGTCATCAGCAAACATAAATATTTTAGAGTTACACGTAATGCTAGAGAGCATATCATTTATATAAATAAGGAACAGGAGTGGCCCCAACACTGATCTTTGGGGCACTCCCATTTGACTGTACCCCACTCAGACCCCACATCAAAGCCATTCTCAACATTGTGAGTAACGACCTTTTGCTGTCTGTTGCTAAAGTAAGAGATCAACAAGTTGTGAGCTACTCCCCGTATTCCGTAATAGTCCACCTTCCGGAGCAATATTTTCTGCTCAACACAATCAAACGCCTTACTTAAATCAAAAAATATGCCTTGCGTTGAAAAACGTTTTGTTTAACCCATTCTGTACCTCACAGAGAAAAGCCAGTATAGCATTTTCAGTAGTTAAACGACTCCTGAAGCCGAACTGTACATTTGATAGCAATTCGTGTGATATAAAATGATCACTTATCCTTACATACACTGTCTTTTCAATAACTGTAGCAAAAACTGATGGCATAGAAATAGGTCAGTATACGTTTGTCGATTTTAATAAAGCGGCTTTACTACTGAGTGCTTTAATCGTTCAGGAAACTGACCATTCGTAAAGGAAAAATTACAAATATGGCTAAATACAGGGCTAACATCTGCAGCACAGTACTTTGATATTCTGCTAGGCACTCCATCATAACCATGTGAGTCCTTAGTTTTCAGTTATTTAGTTATTGACTCAATCTCCACCTTGTCTGTATCACAGAGGAGTATTTCACACATCAATCTCGGAAAGGCATTTGCCAAGAAAGTTATATGATTACCCGTAGAAAATAAATGTTTATTTAGTTCACCGGCAATGTTCACAAAATGATTCTTAAATACTGTACATTTATCTTATTTATCAGTCACAGAAATAGTTTTACTATGAACTGACTTTATATCGTCACCCTTGTTCTGCTGACCGGACACTTCCTTCACAACTTACAATATGGTTTCAGTATTATCCTGTGAATTAGCTATTCTGTTTGCATACCACATACTCTTTGCCTTCCTAATAACATTTTTAAGTACCTTACAAATCTGTCTGTAATGGGCTACTGTAGCTTGTTTGTGACCCCTTCTAACATTTAGATATAATTCCCGCTTTGCTCTAAATGATATCGTTATCCTACTAGTCAGCCATCTTGGCTGCCTTTTACTGTTAGTACACCGTTTCGAACGTTCTAATGGAAAGCAACTCTCAATGAGCATGAGAAATGTGTTAAGGTAAGCATTATATTTATCATCTATGTTATCGGCACTATAAACATCCTGCCTCTCTTGTTCCTTGACAAGATTTATAAAATTCTCTGTTGCTGTTGGGTTAACTTTCCTACATAGTCTGTAATTATATGTGGCATTTATTTGAGCAGAAACGCCTTTTACTGTTAAAATTTGTGCATCATGGTCAGAAAAGGCCATTCACTCTGTAACTAACAGAATGCCCGTCTAGTAATGAAGAACGAATAAAAATATTATCTATGACTGTGCACTGTTCCCCAGCACCCTAGTTGTAATAAACACAGTCTGCAGTAGATAATATGAATTTAGGTGATCTACCAACATCCTTTATCTTGCACAACCTTATACAAAATTTATATTTAAGTCACCACATATAACTAAGTTGTGGTACTTTCTACAAAGTGAATCACTAAATTCAACTGCCCCTGATCAACATTCAAGTATCTGTTCAGTGAGTGCCCTGATACATCTATGGACTAAAAAGGAATACTGTTTTTTCGTACATAGCCACTACCCACCCCGCAAGGAACGCCTTGAAAAACAGCCACCTAGTCTGTATCCAGGTAAAGGAAGCCTCTGAAATGTCAAATTATTTAAGTGGTGTTCCGACATACCAATACTTTCATAGTTAACATCTATAATCATTTTACTATCTTTATCTCTAGTACCTCTTATATTTTTCAGTAAAATATGCTAATTCCCTCTCTACTTGGAAACATGGCGTCATCTGAAGGTGAGTCGTTAGTGAGAGGGACTTCCTTTAAGCAGGTATACCTATCAGCTGACTTCAATCTAAGAAAGGTGCAGCTCTGACACCAACTACTACACCTATTTTTCCATGGGTGATCCCATCACCACCGACTGCACTGTAACTTTCAAGCTTTGCCAGCCTACCCTTCCCATACCTATTGAGGTTCAAAAAAATGGCTCTGAGCACTGTGGGACTTAACATCTGTGGTCATCAGTCCCCTAGCACTTAGAACTACTTAAACCTAATTAACCTAAGGACATCACAAACATTCATGCCCGAGGCAGGATTCGAACCTGCGACCGTAGCAGTCTCGCTATTGAGGTTCAGGCCAGGTCAGCTTCATGGTTTATCCCTGCTGTTAATTATTGTTGTGTTCATACTTTCGTACAGAGGAGATAACCGATAGATCGAAAGAGTACTCTGAAGGCCGCAATCAGGGATAGGACTTCTCGGAAGACGTGACAGACGAAAAAACAGGAGCCAACGGGGAAGAGACAGGGGATCCGGTTTTAGAGTCGGAAATTACAAGAGCTTTGGTCGTATTAAGATCAAAAAAGGCAGAAGGGGTAGATGACATTCCACTAGAATTTGTAAAGCCAGTGGGGAAAATGACAACAAAACGACTATTCACATTGGTATGTAGAATGTATGAGTCTGGTGATATACCGTTTGACTTTCAAAATAACTGTATCCACAAAATTCCAAAGATTACAAGACATTACACGTGCGATAATTACCTCACAATCAGCGTAACAACTGATGCATCCAAGTTGCTGACAACAATAATACAAAGACGAATAGAAAAGAAAATTAAAGTTGTGTTCGTTGACGATCAATTTGATATTAGGAACGCACCAGAGATGCAGTACTGACGTTGCGGTTGATGATGGAAAATGGACCTAAGAAAAATCAAGACAGGTTCAAATGATCTGTCGGCCTTTTGACAGTAGTAAAATGGTGCAAGCACCAATGCAACATGGTACAAGCACCAAGAGGGAATGCAGTGCCCCTACTGAAAAGCGTGAAAGGCAGGCAAGCGTCTTTCATCCCCACTATGCACTCTGTACACCGAAGAAGCAACGATAGAAATAAAAGAAAATATGAAACGTGGGAAAAAATTCACGGTAAAGAAGTGTCACTGATACGATTTGCTAAGGAGAGTGTTATCGTAGATGAAAAAGAATTTCAGATTCGGTCTAATCAAATTGACACTCTAATGAGTAATAAATATGGATGGATAGTAAACCGAAGAAAGATGAAAATAATGTGAAGTATCAGATATGAGAACAGCGGAGAACTTAACACGAAAATTGTTGGTTTAAATGGCTCTGAGCACTATGGGACTTAACTTCTAAAATCACTAATCCCTTAGAACTTAGAACTACTTAAACCTAACTAACCTAAGGACATCACACACATCCATGCCCGAGGCAGGATTCGAACCTGCGACCGGTGCGGTCACGCGGAAAATTGTTGATCACGAAGCAAACGAAGTTAATGATGTCTGCCATCTTGGAAGCAAAATACCTCATGACGGGTGAAGCAAGAGGACAACAAAAGTTGACTGCACACGCAAAGAGTGGGTCCCGAGCCAAGAGAAGTCTGCTGGTATTAAACATTGACCGTATTTTGAGGAAGAAGTTGATGAGGATGTACGTCTGTAGCACAGCATTGTGCAGTAATATATCATTTGCTTTGGGAAAACCGGAAACATAGAGAATCCAAGCGTTTGGGAGATAGTGCTGTAGAAGATCGTTGAAAATTAGATGGACTGCTAAAGGAATGAAGAAGTTCTCGGCAGAAAATAGAAACTAAGAACACGTGGAGAACATGTCAACAAGAATTGACAGGATGATAAGTCATCAGGAAACAATTTCGGTTGAACTAATGAGATAAATAATTGAGGTCGTAGGCTGAAGTGCTTATCTGTGATGGAGAAGATGGTTGAAGAGAAGAATGCGTGGCGAGCCGGAATAAAGCAGTCTGAAAAGTTGAGGAAAATAGGGTCATTTGTGTGAGCTTAGGACTGCGCAAGTACTTTCGTTTTGAGTAAAAGCTGCTGCACAGATTAATTTATGGAAATCACTGCGATGTACTTAAGTGTTTAAGTAGGTATGATAGATGTATCGGCCCGTGGACTGCTCGCTCTCAGTGGGTACATTTGTCCGCAGCAATCTGTCTCTTGTAGCTGATGGATATAACGGGTTTTAAGCCGGCAGGTGCTGTAAGTTTACCAGTCAATGCCTCATACCTTACACTGTACAGTCGAATTAATATATTGTCGCCCACTTTTAACGGCTTTCAATGTGTAAACTTGTAAGAACAAAAATTACGACAGTTATTGTCCTAAACAGAAAATAACTTCTGGAGTTGATTCAGTGTTAGCTCACTATTTGTTTCTAAAAGACTGTTTTATTTACCTTGCAAATTTGTGCGTTAGTCCAGACAAGGCTGAGAGTAAGAAAGCAACGTTTTCGACACATTGCGTGAAAACAGAAAGGAGGGCCTTGACTTCACTGAAAATGAGAAACTGAAGAAGGACGAATACGTAACAGTGCACGGAAATTAGTAGATGTTAAACAAATAGAAGGGCAAAAGTGACGCCGTTATGATCAGAACCTTCAAGACGACACACTTCATGAAATAAACTCAAATTATGGGATCATGCATAAGTGACAAGAATCTGAGCTACGTGGCCAGTGGTGACTTACTGCTGGAAAGCTTCCAAACGGCCAGGAGCAGTCGGAAAAATTTATAACAGAATATATTTTTGCCATTAACTGGACGCTGTGTGTTTCAATGCAGGCAAAGTATGATGATGAAAGTTGATTATGATTAATGACTAGTCTCAGGGAACAGCTCTCCACGAAAACCATCAGCAAAGGCCACTCACCTCAAAAATTAAAAGCGACTCAAGTTATCGACAGAAATTTTCCAGAGTTCTGGACGATCACAACGAAGAAAAGACCGACGAAGATGTGTGGAGTATTCAGGAGAAGACAGCTTGATTTGCAGAATGTAAAGTTGCTTCCTATGTAGCACCTAGTTTTCAAACACACTGCCTGACAAAAGAGTGAAGCACCCAATCGATATGGTCGGATTTCAGTATAACTTGGTACTCGTGCACACAGTCGATGGATATGTAAAAATAATTATAGAGTTACAATGCCCTGTGACGCGTAGAGTGGCCACCAGAAAACTTTAGCGTTGCTGCGTCTAGTGTTATTACCAAGAATCGTACGGTGTATAAGGCACTGAACTGCATCTGTTCTTAAGTGATCAGTATGAAGTACTCGGAAATGTCTTGCACACATGTGAGACAGCGTTATCAACATCTGACCAACTCTGCAACAGACTTTATTGTGGGTATCCTTTTCACCAGGTGATCGAATCGGGCAGACCCAGATTTGTGAAGAGAGGGGGTATTCGGAAAGTGTCTGTGGCCGGTAGTTGGACTGCAATGTCCATGAGGACAGGCACAACCGTCGCCGACGTTCTGGTCGAGTACGTCTGATCACCACAAGGGAAGTTTGAGATACTGTGTAGCAAGCACATCGCAAACCCCTTCGCATCAGCACCTACCATCCGAGAACAAGTACTCCCTGCAACATTATATTTCATCTCGCACAAAACTCCCGACACTACCAGTAACTGGAGAAGACAATTACTCTCCCACACGTAGGTCACCGTAAACAATCGCAGACAGTTGTGCTTTGGGTTGTGCTATGACCAGGAAGATTGCTCTGCTGGTGTATAGTGTCGCATTGTGATCCTCAATGAGTCGCGGTTTTACTCTGCCCCAGATGACCATTGTTGACGAGTATGGCGACTAGCTTAGGAGATGTCAAATTCTTCCAGTGTTTTGTAGAGGCGCTGCGGTGTTACTCCCTGCGTGAGGAGTCATCGGGGATAACTTCAGGTCACAGATGGTAGTCATCGAGGGATCTCCGATGGCACAACGCTGCGTCACGACTATCCTGTGTTCCCTTGTAGTTCCTCCCGTGGAACGGTATCGCTGTGCTATTGTTTAAAAGAAAAGTGCTCGTCGATTGGTGGCAAGTGCTCCTATGAACCATATGTGTGATACTGAGGTACTCACGTGGCCAGTAAGATCCTCAGATCTCGGATCTCCATTCTGTCCCTTTGTCAGTATCCAGGTTATCTAGGATCAGTTACGACACTTGTGGGCAGCTTCCTTTTTGTCCCACTTCCCAACCGAATCACTCCCTGTATCCAGGCCGGAGGGAATGCAACGTCGTACCAGTAAGTGGGTTCAAACTACCTAGTTCTCTGTGAATCTAACTCGATTTTGCAATGACCGGTTTAACCCCACATACTCACTCACAACATGAAGTTTGATATTCTTCCCTCCTCTCTTCCTAGCTGTTTCAGTTTATTTGCCACGCTGCGTATGACCTCTGGTTATGAGAAAAAAACATTCGTTCTCTTCTTCAGTTCATTCTTTTAAATTCTAAGCCCCTTTCGTTTTGGTCCATAAGCTAAAACCAACAAATAAATGTTTAAAAAATAAAGAAGACACGTGGTGTGACTGCGCCTGCTAGCGATGCTGGGGAATTACCCACTGAGGGTGCGGAGGAAGCGCGAAAATATCCACTTAACAGGTGAATTTTTGTAAGGAAGAAGAGATATCGATCGGCCATTTTAGGTGCCATCTACAGTGCTATCATAGAGACCGTAGCCACAGTTGCTTGCATAATTACCTATACAAAGGAGTGCTTAGGCAGCCTGCACACCAACAACACATACTAGATAATTTACCCACCTTACTGTTACCATTAGACAGCGAACAAGTAAGCTTTTCCGACACTTGTCCGTTAATCTGTCCCCTGCAGGAGGTAAATTTATAAACTTGGAATTTTTTATAAAATAAGTTTTTATCTTAAGCGCATATTCTTTTTATTAATAACAGGTTTTTTAATATCACTGAATCACTTTCACATAAAAGAATTTCACTGCAACATATATTTCCTTCCACAGTGTTTCATACATACAAATACCATTTCTATATAGGAAAGTAGAGAGCTTAGTACTGTATGACATAGATACGTATTTTATTTGCAAACATTCATTATACGTACGTCTGTGATACAGGACTGAGCTCTAGAATGAACGGAATTTCACAGTGACCTTTCAGTTTTGAGGACGACTCTGTGAGACTCGAATCATGTTCGTAAAACGAAGTCTTACTGTGATTTACTAAGGCTATAATCTTGCTATAAATTGTTCTATGATCACTGTTTTCCCGTAGCACGATGTCATACAATGAAGCCTCAAAGAAACTGGTATAGGCAAGCGTATTCGCATACAGAGATATGTAAACAAGCAGAATACGGAGCTGCGGTCGGCAACGTCTATATAAGACAAGTATCTGGCGCAGTTGTTAGATTGGCCACTGATGCTACTATGGCAGGTTACCAAGATTTAAGTGAGTTTGAACGTGGTGTTACAGTCAGCGCATGAGCGATGGTATATAGCACCACCGAGGTAGTGATGAAGTGTCGATTTTCCCCTACGGCCATTTCACGAATGTACCGTGGATATCAGGAAGACGGTAAAACATGAAATCCTGATATCTCTGCGGTCGTAAAAAGATCCTGCAAGAACTGTACCTTCAATGACAGAAGAGAATAATTCAACATGACAGAAAAATGCAACCCTTCCGCAAATTGCTGCAGATTTCAATACCGGGCCATCAACAAGCGTTAGTGTGCGAACCATTCAACGAAACATCATCGATGAGGGCTTTCGGTGCCGAAGGCCCATCCATGTACGCTCGATGACCGCACGACACAAAGCTTTACGCCTCCCCTGTGCCCTTCAATACTGACATTTGACTTTTGCTGAGATGCAACCTGGTCGGACGAGTCTAGTTTCAAACCGTATCGAGCTGATGGACGTGTACGGATATGGAGACAACCTCACGAAACCATGGACGCTGTATGTCTGCAAGCGGACTGTTCAAGCTGGTGGAGGCTCTGTAATGGTAGGAGGCGTGTGCAGTTGGAGTGACATGACACCCCTGACACGTCTAGATACGACTCTGACAGGTAACTTGTGCGTAAGCATCCTGTCTGATCACCTGCATCAATTTATGTCTATTGTGCATGCCAGCGAACTTGGGCAATTCAAGCAGGACAATGAAACACTCCACACGTCCAGAATTACTACAGAGTGGTTCAAGAAACATTCTTCTGAGTTTAAACAATTCTACTGGCCACCAAACTCCCCAGACATGAACATTATTGAGCATATGTGAGATGCCTTGCAACGTGCTGTTCGGATGAAATCTCCACCCCCTCGTAGTCTTATGGATTTATGGACAGCCCTGCAGGATTCGTGGTGTCAGTTCTCTCGAGTAATACTGTAGAAATTAGTCCAGTCCATGCCACGCTATGTTACTGCAATTCTGTGCGCTCGCGTGGGCCCTACACGATATTAGGCAGGTGTACCAATTTCTTTTGCTCTTCATTGTATTTAGAGATATGGTAAATTTGATTCTGAACAGGAGATAGATCATCAGTAGGAAAGTGTTTGAAAAGGGTCCGATATGCGTTTCAGAGATTTTGTACGAGGATAAAACTATATCGAAAATACACTGAGTCAGGTGAAGGTTATTATGTAGTGCATGATTGAGGCCCGTTTAATAAATATTAGTCAGGTCAAGTTCTATTTCAAGCGCTTATGGAGAGGGCAGATTACCACCTACGTATCCCCGCAAGCCCTGGATGTTAGTAATTTTTTTCTTCTGCACTCCACACGAGCTGCAGAGGCAGGCGAATTGTTCACGAGAAAGGACTCTCCCTTCTTCGACAGAATCCGACGAAATTTCTCTTACAGCTTCTTACACTATGTTCTGTAGAAACGCGTTACGATCCCAGCAGTGCAACTCTGAATCTGTTCGATGTTGCCATCCCTACTTGAAAAGGTTTCGCACGCTGGAAAAGCATTCTGTATGATATTCCACTGCTTATTCCGCGAGCTGTCTATTGAGCAGGTAGAGCCACGTTTTTTTAAGTGAAACATTGTGTACTTTGTAAGCTAAACGATACACTTCTCTGCCTTGTTTCACAAAACTCTTCCTTCTTTCGTACGACTAATTTTCAGGCTATAACTCACAGCTGATACTAAGGATGACAGAATAAATCTTTGGAAAATGGGGTTTTCACTCGAAATTTACGTGTTACGGAAATGATTTTTTCGAAATAAGGCCAAAATGTGTTTCGTTTAGTTTATATGATACTATTTTTAGGTAAGGCAACCTAGAACAGAGACTTCACAGTCGAAAATACGAAAGAAACGTGTTGTTGTGTAGCTCTGTCTGCGGAATAAGAGAATCTACAAAGCCCTGATTTATCGTATACATAGATAAGCCAATACATTATCACTACTAATCATCGTTTAATTGAAAGGAAACGAATTTCTGTCCTGCGCGAATCTCAGCATTTCAGGCCAGCACTTGGACCCTACGCCCTTAACTTTTTGTTGGATGCATTTCAGTCTCTGTATTCCCCTACAGTTTTTGCCCTTTGCAGCTCCCCCTAGAGCCATTGGAATTATTCACTGATGCCTTAACACATGTCCTATTATCCTGTCTTCTTGTTAGTGTTTTCAGTATGATCTTATCTTAGCCGAATCTGCGGAGAATCTTCTCATTCATTGCCATATCAGTGCACTAGATTTCCAGCCTTCTCCATTAGCGTCACATCTCGAACTCTTCGATTTTGTTCGGTTCCTGTTTTTCCACTGTCCACGTTTCACTATCATACAATGCTGTGATACAAAGGAGCATTCTCAGAAATTAGGGCCTTTGTTACATATCAGCAGGATTCTCTTGACCAGAAATGCCTTCTTTGCCAGGACTAGTCTGCCTTTCATGTCCTCCTTGTCTCATTCGTCACGGATTACTTTGCTTTTAAGGAAGTTAAGTATCTTTGCCTACCTCATAATCACCAATTTTGATGTTAAACTTCCCGATGTTATAATGTGTGCTGCATCTCATTACCTGTCTGTTTTTTCGGTTTTCTCTCAGTCTATCCCCTGTACTCATTAGACCATTCCATTCAAATCATCTTGTAATTGTTCTACACTTCCACTGAGGACAGCAATGTCGTCGGAGTATCTCCTCGTTGATATCCTTTGACCCTGAATTTTGATATCACTCCTAATCCTTTCTGTTATTTCCATCATTGCTTCTTCTACGTCCATAGTGAACACTAGTGATGAAAGTCTACATTCGTGATTACATCCTTTTCTAGGTCTTCCAATCTTATTGTTCCCACTCCTTTCTGGTAAATTTTGTGTACTACCTTACTTTCTCTGCGGATTACATCCTTTTCTCAGAGTTTCGAACATCTTGCACCATTTTATATTGTCGAACACTTTTTCCAGGTCGACATATCCAATAACGAGTCTTGTCAGGTCTTGCTTCCGTTATCAAGTGCAACGTTAGAGCTGCCTTTCTGGTGTATTTACCTTTCCTAAGGCCAAACTGACCGTGATCTAATAGATACTAATTTTTCTATGCCATTCTTCTCTACATTACCCCTGTCAGTAGCTTGGACGCATGAGATGTTAAGCTGACTTTGGAATAGTTCTCGCACTTATCTGCCCTTCCTTCAGCATCAGGTGCATTATACACTCCTGGAAGTTGAAATAAGAACACCGTGAATTCATTGTCCCAGGAAGGGGAAACTTTATTGGCACATTCCTGGGGTCAATAACATCACATGATCACACTGACAAAACCACAGCCACATAGACACAGGCAACAGAGCATGCACAATGTCGGCACTAGTACAGTGTATATCCACCTTTCGCAGCAATGCAGGCTGCTATTCTCCCATGGAGACGATCGTAGAGATGCTGGATGTAGTCCTGTGGAACGGCTTGCCATGCCATTTCCACCTGGCGCCTCAGTTGGACCAGCGTTCGTGCTGGACGTGCAGACCGCGTGAGACGACGCTTCATCCAGTCCCAAACATGCTCAATGGGGGACAGATCCGGAGATCTTGCTGGCCAGGGTAGTTGACTTACACCTTCTAGAGCACGTTCGGTGGCACGGGATACATGCGGACGTGCATTGTCCTGTTGGAACAGCAAGTTCCCTTGCCGGTCTAGGAATGGTAGAACGATGGGTTCGATGACGGTTTGGATGTACCGTGCACTATTCAGTGTCCCCTCGACGATCACCAGTGGTGTACGGCCAGTGTAGGAGATCGCTCCCCACACCATGATGCCGGGTGTTGGCCCTGTGTGCCTCGGTAGTATGCAGTCCTGATTGTGGCGCTCACCTGCACGGCGCCAAACACGCATACGACCATCATTGGCACCAAGGCAGAAGCGACTCTCATCGCTGAAGACGACACGTCTCCATTCGTCCCTCCATTCACGCCTGTCGCGACACCACTGGAGGCGGGCTGCACGATGTTGGGGCGTGAGCGGAAGACGGCCTAACGGTGTGCGGGACCGTAGCCCAGCTTCATGGAGACGGTTGCGAATGGTCCTCGCCGATACCCCAGGAGCTACAGTGTCCCTAATTTGCTGGCAAGTGGCGGTGCGGTCCCCTACGGCACTGCGTAGGATCCTACGGTCTTGGCGTGCATCCGTGCGTCGCTGCGGTCCGGTCCCAGGTCGACGGGCACGTGCACCTTCCGCCGACCACTGGCGACAACATCGATGTACTGTGGCGACCTCACGCCCCACGTGTTGAGCAATTCGGCGGTACGTCCACCCGGCCTCCCGCATGCCCACTATACGCCCTCGCTCAAAGTCCGTCAACTGCACATACGGTTCACGTCCACGCTGTCGCGGCATGCTACCAGTGTTAAAGACTGCGATGGAGCTCCGTATGCCACGGCAAACTGGCTGACACTGACGGCGGCGGTGCACAAATGCTGCGCAGCTAGCGCCATTCGACGGCCAACACCGCGGTTCCTGGTGTGTCCGCTGTGCCGTGCGTGTGATCATTGCTTGTACAGCCCTCTCGCAGTGTCCGGAGCAAGTATGGTGGGTCTGACACACCGGTGTCAATGTGTTCTTTTTTTCCATTTCCAGGAGTGTATTTTTCAAGAAAGTCTGATTCCACATCTCCATTCTCATACATTCTGCGCAAGAACTTGAATAATCATCCGCTTGCCACTTTCCCCATTTACTTTTAAAATTCCATTGCTTCATTTGATTTCATGTTTTCCAGAGGTCTATTATATTCTGACTCTAGCGCTGGATCTCCCATGGCTTCCATATCGACTCTAGTTCTTTCTTCTATCACGTTGTCGGACAAGTCCTCCCCCTCATACAGGCTTTCAATGTTCTCTTTCCATCTATCCGCGGCAAAAGATGTATTCCAGCGTGGGAATCATTGTACGGACGACACACGTCGATAATGGGGTGACCCACTGACAAGCGATTTTCAGAGGAGCGCAGACCGTTACAACCTGGTGTCCCTGAGCGACCATTCCAGAGGTGAAGTTGGCGGCTTCTGCTCTGTACAGCAGGACAGATATGTCGCTGATCTGACGACAGAGTACAATGCTGCTGCAGGCACAAGTGTTTTGCAGCACACAGTCCAGCGCACATTGTTGGAGCTCTGGGGCAGACTTCCCATACGTGTTCCCACGTTCGCCCAAAGACGTTGTCAGTTATGATTGCAGTCGGCACGAGGTCTTTGTGATCCGACCATGGATGAATGGAAACGTCTCGCTTCGCCGGAAGAATCGCTTTTCTTCTTACACCAGGTCTAGGGTCGTGTCCAGATACTCTGTCATCTAGGCGAACAGCTGTAACATATAATTGACCTAGTAGATAGTAGATAGTAGATAGTAGATAGTGTCGGAAGTTCCATGCGCCTTTTCGCGGATCTGTAGTATACAGAGAAGTTGAGGCATTAGAAAATTGCAGCGAAATGCAGGAAGATCTGTAGCGGATAGGCATTTGGTGCAGGGAGTGGCAACTGACTCTTAACATAGACAAATGTAATTTTTTGCGAATACATAGATAGAAGGATCCCTTATTGTATGGTTATATGATAGCGGAACAAACACTGGTAGCAGTCACGTCTGTAAAATATCTGGGAGTATGCGTACGGAAGGATTTGAAGTGGAATAATCATATAAAATTAATTGTTGGTAAGACGGGTGCCAGGCTGAGATTCATTGGGACAGTCCTTAGAAAATGTAGTCCATCAACAAAGGAGGTGGCTTACAAATCACTCATTCGACCTATACTTGAGTATTGCTCATCTGTGTGGGATCCGTACCAGGTCGGGTTGACAGAGGAGATAGAGAAGATCCAAAGAAGAGCGGCGCGTTTCGTCACAGGGTTATTTGGTGAGCGTCATAGCGTTACGGAGATGTTTAGCAAACTCAAGTGGCAGACTCTGCAAGAGAGGCGCTCTGCATCGCGGTGTAGCTTGCTGTCCAGGTTTCGAGAGGGTGCGTTTCTGGATGAGGTATCGAATAAATTGCTTCCCCCTACTTATACCTCCCAAGGAGATCATGAATGTAAAGTTAGAGAGATTCGACGCGCACGGAGGCTTTCCGGTAGTCGTTCTTCCCGCGAACCATACACGACTGAGAAAGGAAAGGGAGGCAATGACAGTGGCACGTAAAGTGCCCTCCGCCACACACCATTGGGTGGCTTGCAGAGTATAAACGTAGATGTAGATGTACAGGGGCTGTACCAGTCTTGCATCGTTGAAAGATCTCCTCTTCCCCATCCCCAAGTCCCTCTCCCCCTTTCCCCGCATTTAGATCTATTGCTTTATGTATAAGACGGTAGACTGTTATTGGTTTGGGATATTGCGGCAGCCTGCATTGTTACCAGATTTTCAGGATACTTTCTGGATAATTTATAACTGAATTAGGACACCTTATCCTTATTACTGTACTGTAATTTATTACCCAATTTATTATCCATATCGCTATCATTTACTACCTAAAGTATGATCGTTATTGCTAAAATTTACTACCCAATAGTGCTGCTACAATCATATATGCATCCCAGGGTAAGTCCACCACGATGGTGTTCCAGGGGATATAACCCAGTGTAAGACAATGAAAAATTAAAAAGTGATCCGACTAAAATAGATTGCTTGTTGCATGATCTATTTATTTAAAATCTTTAGAAACATTTTGGTTGAATGTAACACTTTACACTTTGTAAGGGTATGTGTATAGTTATTTCCTTTAAACAAAGTATGTCCTTGCCATGTAACGATTGCGCTGTGGAGATGCAACTCTATTTTTTCAAATAAACTGCACTAATATCACTTGATTCCACGTTTAACTGTTTTGACTGCACGTGGTTACATATACACGTGCACTGTTCCCACATCCATGACAGAAGCGGAAGAGGCGGAAGCCAATTTTGACATTTTGCTGCCGCCGTACTCTGCTCGGTACAGATCTGCGATGTGGGGGAAGGGGGGAGGAAAGGAGGGAGTGAATCCAGCGTCATGACCTGCACCTCTCCCTCCTCTGCCTGGCCGGCATTTTTTACGTCTATACGTGAAGGAAAAGTCTCAGAGACCCCTGGACATGTACGGAACATTACGTAGTTACCCTCGCCCGGAAAATATTTGTACAAATTAAATTTTTCCATTCGTCACTAACGCTGGAAGCTCAAATCACATTTTATCAATTTTAGGTCATGTCCTAGTGCATATGGACTGTGGACAACACGCAATAAGAGCTAATGTTTGAAAGCCAACGCATGATCAGCCTCAGGTAGTGTCTGAAATGCCCACTGAATGGCGCGCAGTGCTGTTCCGTGAGTCGCCTGTC
This sequence comes from Schistocerca cancellata, assembly GCF_023864275.1. Taxonomy (NCBI): domain Eukaryota; kingdom Metazoa; phylum Arthropoda; class Insecta; order Orthoptera; family Acrididae; genus Schistocerca; species Schistocerca cancellata. The sequence continues at coordinate 125,674,928 of NC_064631.1, forward strand.
TTGTTAAAGTGTGTGTGTGTGTGTGTGTGTGTGTGTGTGTGTGTGTGTGTGTGTGTGTTTGTGTGTAGTACATCAAGAGGATGGTGTTACTGGATATTCACCTGAGTTTCTTATGCACAGACCAGGAGATGTGTTTAATCTGGAATCATATTATAACTTTTATTTCATCCTTTGACTGACACCGACAACAAGGTAGCAACTGTAACCACATGCATAACACAGATTTCTTCCCTTCCGTCATGAGCAGGCAGTAAGTTGTAAACTGTATAGTAACTTCCTTCGTTTAATTTTGTAATAATTGTTCGCTGCTCAGTATCACACCTGCACGTCAGCACTATTTCATACATATTCCCGAAAGGCGACCGCACACCCTCTGAACTACTTTAATAGTTCTTTCCTCTATTAACGTACACCTATGTGGTGTCACCTCCCTCTTATGTCTAGTGTTCACATTAAAGTCTCGCAGATTCTATTGCAGATTTCTGTCACTGCAGTTAATGGTAATTTGTGCTAAGGACCACTGGAATAAGAAAATGTACAGTGTTCAGTCCATCGCATATTTATACTATAAACCAAACTTTTTTAAAGATTATACAAATTGAAATGGATGATTATAAACAGATCTTTCATTTGTCTCATTATGTTGGCAAAATGCTCGAATGTCTCATTTTATACAAGTACATCAATGCATGGGGACTTTCCGTCAGTATTTATGGTGAAAATAGATATCCCCTACTCTACTTTAGAATTCAGATTTGTTCCCATATTTTTTGTGTAAATGAAAATGCAATATTTAACAAAGGTTTAAGACAAAAATACCAGGTTTCTTTTCCGCTACTCTATCATGTGTGACAAGGTTTCTTTGGCACCCAACAGCGAACTGGATTCCTTCAAGCAGCCAGAACATCTACGAAGCGTTTACAGGATCACTTCTTCCTCTTCTTCCGAACGTCTACCCAAAGAAAATACCATCAACACAACACTAGCTGTATACACTAAAACACAGGATTTTGGTGGAGCTGGAGAGTGACACAGTTTTAGGTAGCACATCGTAGGTGAGTGTGTTGACTTTAGCTACTTTCAATGCGGTTTTATGCTTACTGATTTGTACAAAATCTAGTTCCTTAACTACCTAAAAATAGGGACACTTTTTCCTCCTATGCTGACAACACAGATTACCAATCAACTGGAATTATCAAAACGTCTCACATACTCTAAAGATGTAAGATGCATGTGACAGACGTAAATAATGTTCTAGAAACTGGCAGCCAATTGCACACTGCTAGCCCTATTACGTTATTTTATGTGTACCTCTGATCCTATCCTGAATCTAACGTGGGAGAATCCATCTCAGAGACCAAGCCCATACGAAAAGCACGTGGATCCACATCCAAACACTAACCCAGACCAAATACGGGTCTGGACACTACTCTGGGCCTAATGCAGGTGGATCCATCTTCGAACCCAACCCCTGATGTACCGTGGGCGGATTCTCTTCCGCAGCCTTACCTGGACCATTGGGGTATCTGCAGTGTGCAAACATATACAAGATAGTGCGGTCCTATACGGGTTTATCATTAGATAAGTCAGTACCTCGGGCACAGTTTTGAAATTACACACTCCGCTAACCCAGTATCGACTCGAGGCAGCATTGGAAAATATCCAATTCTGCTACTACACAAACCCTTCATAATGTAACAATTAGAATCCGTTGCCTACAAAATCCCTAACAATTCTGATTTAAGTAATATTATGCGGATTTATAAATACAATTAAAAAGCAGCAGACAGAGAAAGTGATTGGAATTTCAATACGAGCACTAGATATCAGAGGACCGGAAATCATATGTATCTACATTCATAGAGGAGAGAGGAGATATTCGAAGCTATACATCAAATTACAAAATTCATAGGTCAAATAAACGATGTAAGCAAATGATGTCAAGTAATATCGCGCTGCAGTATAGGAGGGCGGTGATACCACATATCTCTACTTTAAAAAAGGAATGAGGAAACATTTAATATTATACAGCGTGGTTATTATTAAATTTTCACTATTTCAGAGGACCCCCATGAAAAACTAGTGTTCATTCGACAATGAAACTTTATGGAAACATTTGTAAGGACATGGGGAAATAAAAAACGGATAAAACATTGAAATAATCAAATTTTAATTTCTGCTGAGAGGGTAAAGATTGTTAATTGCGCATCATGTCTATATTCCAGGTTCCAAACTTTTCTCAATGTGACGACCAACTCTGAAAGCCTGGAAGCACACTAGGGATACAATTTCATAGCTGTTTTTAACACTTTTCGAATGGTGTACCATGGAATGTTCAGCTGTCGTGATACACCTTGTGCACTTTGAGTGGATAGCAGATTGCATTTAACGTTCTCAGCCATGGCAAGAGTAACTTGAAATAGGTACATGTAACGAAAACTGAAAATTTTAACGTTTAATGCAAGAGCATAAGCGATAGATCTATTACGAAGATGTACGTGTGAAAGAACGCTGCGTGGCAGCTGTCGATGAGGCAGAGTATGTGTAACGAAGAGCTTAACGTTATATTGTGCGGTGGTAGGCAGATGCTGCTCCCAAGTAGCGAGGAGTAGCGCGCCAGAGGCTAACAGTGTCTGTTGCGATGCTCCGGAGTGGGCAGTCGCTTAGTATTAAGTAATCAGTGTAATAATTTCAGTGTTGTGTGTTAATGATTTATGGAAGAAATAAGATCTGAGTTAAGAAAATGTTACAAATATTATTATGAAATTTTGATGAAGAATCTTTCAAAAATTTTCAAATGGCTCTAAGCACCATCGGACTTAACGTCTGAGATCATCAGTCCCCTAGACTTAGAACTACTTAAACCTAACTAACCTAAGGACATCACACATCCATGCCCGGGGCGCAGGATTCGAACCTGCGACTGTAGCAGCAGCATGGTTCCGGACTGATGCGCCTAGAACCGCTCGGCTACAGCGGCCGGCTGAATCTTTCTATATATTGTTACATCGATCTACTATAAGATAATCAATACCCATTTATTTATGCACTTTTGCTGTAGACCGAATTTGAATGAGACGAGCTTTGCATGTAACCCCAAGTTTATTATTGTATTTTTTTGTAAAGATCATTTCTTTGCGTGAATGTAATTTTTATGATGTGGGTTAACAATTGCAATTCAGTTTCACAACATAGTAAGATTTTCAAGTCAGATATTACAGTCAATCTCAGGAGACATATTCCGCCTTCCAATTCCATGTCGTTTCTATTCAAACAAATTGTAAATGTTTCTCAGCCTACTAACTGTTGTTAGTTAAGTAGTGCTGAGAGCAGAACAACGCGTTATCCAAGGCGACACCAATAAGAAGTAAGAAATTTATTTCACACAGTTCATGGATTTTCGCACAGGGACCACTTTTGCATTTATTCAGATTTACAGGCCCTTAGTAAGATCGAGTAGATCTGAATGTACTCACCTCAAATTTCTCATTATCGTACACAGGTTTTAATCAGTTTGGGTGCAGAACCAAAGTCTGACTATTTTGTAACCAAAAGATTGTCAAACAGTTACGATCCTGACAATGTTATCCCAAAGTGTAATGATTACGTCTAAAGTACGGTTGGGAGCTAACATCCCAAAGGTGTTCGGGCTCACATGTGGTTCCTCTTCTTCGAAATGTCTTGGCTCAAACTCGTCTAGGGGTTAACCGCACGTGTAGCATTACACGCCTTAAATTAGACACTTGTGACCCTTTTGTCAAACTGTTTGACTGATGACAAGTTTGTGAAATTGTATTAACATTCCAAGTTGTTATACATATAACAGCATTAATAATACGAGGGCAGTTCAATAAGTAATGCAACACATTTTTTTTCTCGGCCAATTTTGGTTGAAAAAACCGGAAATTTCTTGTGGAATATTTTCAAACATTCCCACTTCGTCTCGTATAGTTTCATTGACTTCCTACAGGTGGCAGCGCTGTACGGAGCTGTTAAAATGGCGTCTGTAACGGATGTGCGTTGCAAACAACGGGCAGTGATCGAGTTTCTTTTGGCGGAAAACCAGGGCATCTCAGATATTCATAGGCGCTTGCAGAATGTCTACGGTGATCTGGCAGTGGACAAAAGCACGGTGAGTCGTTGGGCAAAGCGTGTGTCATCATCGCCGCAAGGTCAAGCAAGACTGTCTGATCTCCCGCGTGCGGGCCGGCCATGCACAACTGTGACTCCTGCAATGGCGGAGCGTGCGAACACACTCGTTCGAGATGCTCAGTGCTCAACTTGTCATCTCTGTTGGTAGTGCTGTCACAATTGTTCACCAGTTGGGATATTCAAAGGTTTGTTCCCACTGGGTCCCTCGTTGTCTAACCGAACACCATAAAGAGCAAAGCAGATCCATCTGTGCGGAATTGCTTGCTCGTCATGTGGCTGAGGGTGGCAAAACGGCAATCAATGGAGTGGCGCCACACCCACTCCCCTACCAAGAAAAAGTTTAAAGGCATACCCTCAGCCGGTAAAGTCATGGTTACAGTCTTCTGGGACGCTGAAGGGGTTATTCTGTTCGATGTCCTTCCCCATGGTCAAACGATCAACTCTGAAGTGTATTGTGCTACTCTTCAGAAATTGAAGAAACGACTTCAGCGTGTTCGTAGGCACAAAAATCTGAACGAACTTCTCCTTCTTCATGACAACGCAAGACCTCACACAAGTCTTCGCACCCGAGAGGAGCTCACAAAACTTCAGTGGACTGTTCTTCCTCATGCACCCTACAGCCCCGATCTCGCACCGTCGGATTTCCATATGTTTCGCCCAATGAAGGACGCAATCCGTGGGACGCACTACGCGGATGATGAAGAAGTTATTGATGCAGTACGACGTTGGCTCCGACATCGACCAGTGGAATGGTACCGTGCAGGCATACAGGCCCTCATTTCAAGATGGCGTAAGGCCGTAGCATTGAATGGAGATTACGTTGAAAAATAGTGTTTTGTAGCTATAAGATTGGGGAATAACCTGGTGTATTTCAATGCTGAATAAAACAATCCCTGTTTCAGAAAAAAAATGTGTTGCATTACTTATTGAACTGCCCTCGTAATATCGGCAGCTAAATTAACGACCCACAAATGAGGTAGGCCACACACATTTGCGATTTGGTTAGAATAATGTTTATTCAGAAAGCAAAGTAATGGCGAAAGTGGCCGTATTTAGAGTTAGTGTTACACTCGAGCGCAAATCTATTTGACACAGTTCGATCATTCACCGTCTCATCGCGAATAACAAGTCCAATACTCCACCTAGTTAACTTCTAGAAAAGGTAGAGTTCACACTAGGCGCGCGGCTGTTCATCGCACAGAGAAGAAGTCCCGCGATAGCACGCGACGCGAAATTTTCCAAGTCATTTCACTTCCTAGCTACCTAAAGACCGACCGTCCGCTTTCGCGTCTGGGTCAGAACTGTGCCCTTTGGTGTTTAGACGAGAATTGCTCACTTTGGTGTCTCCAGCCGAACTGCCCGCTTTCGCGTCTGCATCAGCACTGTCGCTCTGCCCGTCCCCAGCCACGTTTCCCGCACGACCAACATCCTTGCTCAACTGACTAGGACAGTTCTCTTTCCTGAAGCCGTCCGTCTGCTTGGCTACAGCTTATTCTACATTATTTTACATTATAACATATATAAATAATCAAAGCTTGACCACTTTCACATTCTAAATAAAATAACAATAATATCCTTTACGTAATAAACGTTGAATTCTTCTACATAAAACCAATACAATTCCCATCTTAACTTTGAATGTCACAGCAAGTAGCCTTGCACCAATGTGCTTTCTGATAAATAAATAGGGAACAAAAGTAATTATTATGCACTAAACTTTATATCAAATATTCCGTTACCTAATGATTCATTAAGGTGTCATGCTGTCTCGTTCAGTGTGTTTTGTATAGAGGAAATGATGATCTGATGCTTAACTGAATACTGGTAAATTAAATTTACTATATCTTTTAAACGAATAAAGTTACAGAGTTGATATTTACAACATTTCTCAGTTTAATGACGCACTAATATATGAAATATCGATCGTTATGATCGACCAAATCGTTCACATTTTAGCAATCAGGTCTTTGTCACAAAACTTGTTAATTTCACTTTAACAGTAAATTCTAAACTGTTATAGATGTGATCAATATTCAAGTTTTATTGGGATCACCATGAAAATTTATGATGGACGATAGATAAAAATTATTGTGGCTTCATTTCCTGAATTCCTACAGAATTAAATTGTTTCCATAATTGCTTTCCTTTATTACCGATCATAGGTCCGCCATATTTAACACTGCTACGTCTCCCTGGCCACAAACGGCTTCCACTTGGTTTCCTTATGACGTAGGTTCTCGTCTGTCTCATTCGCACACTACAGCGCCTAAGTCTCATTCAGCACAATAGACGCCTGTGAATTTCCCCATCTCGTAACGAATCTGCGCTCTTTGTGGCACACGGTCCTGGATGACAGGGTTCGTTTCACAATTCCTGAATGCTGACTCTTGTGGTCATTTATTTAAATGAGTGTGATGTTTATGTGTAACAAAGAACAGTTATATCAAGCGGTTTGCCCACTGGGCATCTGATTACGTGTATCTGTATATTTACATGACCCTGTTTCCAACAGCAAGAAAGCAATACCAGTAAACCTAAACTGATAAAAACCTGTGAGCGATAATTACAAATTAGAGGTAAGTACATTCAAATATAATTCGATCTTACTACGGCTCTATAAATATGATTAAGTACAAAATCAGTCCCTGTGCGAAAACTCGTAAACTGTGTGAATAAATTTCTTACCTCGTATCGACGTCGCCGTGCATAACGCGTTGTTCTGCTCGCAGCACAACTAAATTAACTACAGTTGCAAGAGACAAAATACAAGAGATTTGACTGAGACACATTTAGAATTTGTTGAAATAAAAACGACTAGAAACTGGAAGGCGGATTCGTCTCAGGAGACTGACTGTAAGATCTCGCTTGAAAATCTAACTACGTTGTGAAACTGACTTGTAATTTTTAAGCCATATCATAAAAATTACATTTACGCAAACAAATTATTTTTACAAAAAATACAATAAAAAATTTGGGGCTGCATGCATAGGTCGTCTCATTCAGATTCGTTCTACAGCAAAAGCTCATAAATAAATGAGTACTAATTATCTTATAGTAGAAAGATGTAACAATATGTAGAAAGATTCTTCATCAAAATTTCATAATAATGTTTGTAACATTTTCTTAACTCAAATCTTGTTTCTTCCTTAAATCGATTAATACACAACACTGAAATTATAACACAGAATATTTAATACTAAGTGACTGCCGACTTTGGTGCTTCTCAACAGACACTGCTAGCCTCTGGCGCGCTACTCTTCGCTACTCCGGAGAAACATCTGCCTACCAACGCGCGATTTAACGTAAGCTCTTTGTTACACAACTATGTCTTATCGATAGCTTCCTCGCAGCGTTCTTTCATACATACATCTTTATAATCGATATATCCCTCATGCTCTTGCATAATAATTTAAAATCTTCAATTTTCATTACATGTCCTATTTCAAGATTGGCAATAAATACTATACAATAGTTAGGTTGAGAAGACACTCCACACCTGCCTTTATTCATCTGATCTTGCGCCCTTGGAATTTCACCTTTTCCGCTCTCTATCGAACGACCTTCAAGGAATTCCCTTTCTGGATGAAAATGAGGTCCGAATATGGCTAGACGAGTTCTTCGCCTCAAAAACAAGTGATTTTTATAATTGCGGACTTGAAACATTACCCCTGTGTTGGAGATAGTTGTCAGACGTTATTTTCTGTGGTTTTTTAATGGCAGTTCTATAAAGTCTCACGTATTAATGGTTAGACGTGGAAAGACCTTTAGCCTGTAATAAATCCGTTTACAACCCGCAAACAGTCCTCCGCTATCGACTAGAAGGGTTGTATGAAATGCGCTTCACTGGGGGTCAAGTGTAGAAAATCTTAATTTTTCGTGTTTCTAGCAGGGTAACAGAGAAGTTCAACACAAATCGATTTAGAATATTACGGCTTAGAGCGTAGCCCACACCAAGTTATGAAACGAAAAGCAGAAAATTATTCCCAAGTTCACCGAGTAAACGAACCGTTACTGCATCTGCAGCAAGTTTCGTTCCAGATGGCAATATCGATAAGTTTAGTGCATGTTTTTGTTATCTGTTTTCAGACTAGTTCGATACGGCTTGCCACAACTTCTTCTCAGATGCCACACTCACAAGAGAGCAACACTTAGACCTTACGTTCTATATTATTTAGTGGTTACGTTCCTCTACAATTCCTGTGTACTGTGACTCTCTGTGGTACAATATTATGAAAGTTATTACTTCATGACTTATCTCATACCCAGTATCTTGCTCGATCTATTCACTATCTCCTTTGCATATTCTTATCCGTCCACCAAATTTTCAACTTCATTCTGTAGCACCACATATCTAGCGCTTCAAAATGGTTCAAATGGCTCTGAGCACTATGGGACTTAACATCTGTGGTCATCAGTCCCCTAGAACTTAGAACTACTTAAACCTAACTAACCTAAGGACATCACACACATTCATGCCCGAGGCAAGATTCGAACCTGCGACCGTAGCGGTCACGCGGTTCCAGACTGAAACGCCCAGAACCGCACGGCCGCACCGGCCGGCGTTCTAGCGCTTCGATTCTCTTCCGGTATTCCCACTATCCACTACTGAATTTCATACAACTCTGTGATCCAAACGAAAATTCTCAGAAATTTCATCTCCATAAGGTCAACGTTCGGTACTATCAGTTTTCTTTTGGTCAAGAATGTCTTCGGAGCATGTGGTTGTCTGGTTTTTATGGCCTACTTTGCTTCATCCATATGTTATTATGCTTTCAAATGAAACAGGATTCCTTCACTTCGTCTACTTCGCCACTTCAGACGTAAGACTCGTTTCATTTCCTGAGATATTCCTGATATCGAAGCGAAAATTTCAGGAATCGATTCCAGTAAGTGAGTTACGATAGATTGTCGATGCGTAGTCAACTCTATCGTGAAGCGAGATTTTATATAGTGGTGATACGTGGTTAATTCTGTGTTCTATAAAACCATATATTGAAGCAACCCTTATTTTGCTAAGGTGTATTTTCTTCAAATGAGTTTTAAAATTGTTGAAAAGACGAAGACACCGAGAGAGTATTAATGCGTACACAACGCAGTGCATCGTTACGTGCACCTCGTATTAACGCTTTCACTGCCAAATTATTTTCTGAGTGAAAGCCGATAATGAACCGCTGTTTCAATCAATGTCGTGGTCAGAAGAAAAAAAACATGAGAAAGTATTTCCCATCACTGTGAAACGCAGAGAGAGATGGGACATCACAAGAACCTGCAACGTTTCAGAAGATGACGTTATAAAAATTACAGGTCATGTAGGGAACAGACACTCTTCAGTGGATAAAGCATCTCTCAAATTCATAATTCACGTTAAAGATGCTCCATATGAGCACAGTTTGTCACACAGCAAACGTCAAAAAATGCATATAGCTCACTGACACACATAGTCTGGGAATGAACGATTTTAGAAAATCGGTATATCGGGTTGCGTGTCTGGAGATACAAAGCAGTTCGATGCAACAATGTGGGGCAGGGATTAACAATGAAAATTCAAGACAGAACAGTCAACAGGCGGAGAATTCTGCAAACCATAATCAGTCTTCCCTTTACCAGTACGAATTGAGGAATAGCAGGAACATACAGCAAATTCTGATAACATACCTTGCGACACATGCGTTTCAATGGTAGTGAGAGGGTTAAACAGGAGGGCGTGCAACTATTTGAAATACACTCCCGGAAAAATATTGGTACGCTTAGAAAGACCACTTCGATATCGATCCGATGACGGCATAAGCCACCTGGGGGACAGTACATGTACTCATAATGGTTTAAACGTCGTCCACCAACAGCGTAATGGCATAGCTCCAGAGCGCCATCTATGTCTGCCTTCTAATAGGCAGTGTTCATGCCGGGAATGCTAAGTGTTCTTTAAATGCGTGAAGCAAGCAGATAACCACGACACGGAGACGCTATCGTATTTCCTGCAGCCAACTAAGGGACTTTTAAAGGGGTTTAAATTGTGGCCTGCCGTGTGGTGGGACGGTCCTTCCGGAGAATTGTCGCACTAGTTGAACGTGCTGCGACTGTTATGCAACGATACTGGTATAAGCGGTCACGTGAACATTCTGAGAGCCGTAGACGGTCCGTGGCAACTGCTGGCTTCTAGGTACACGTCGGTGTGAGTGGGTCTGCGGTACACACTGAGTCTCGAGTTACCATCTGTCTTCCTCTTAACTAGTACATCTAGGAAAGGGAGTAGTCCATCCTTCGCCAGTTAAATTGTGAATTTACTGCCAGGCTGAGGTGAGTGCCTCCTCTTCAAATCTCTCCATAAAGAGACTGGCCACAACTGGTGAGAGAGGGCTGCCCATTGAAGCCCCTTGCTCGTAGAATTTACACACATAAAGCAAATACGTCGAGGTCAATATGTGCCTGAGTAAGTCCAGGAGAGCACCGTCAAACTTTTCCTCCACTCAGCTCACGTGAATCAGTCAGTGGTAAGCTGGTGAACACCACGGTAACAGAACGTCCTATATCACAGGAGGACTTAAATGACGACAATCGGAATATAAAACGGTTAGCACAGCTGGAACGTCATGCAGAACTTTAAACAGCAACATCGATAATAGATAAAAACGAAAAAGTACACGCACAACATTCGGAACAGCCGCGGCTATGAGAAAACTCTACAGCAGGCTGTTCCAGCTCGTCGGCTCCGTTGTGAGCCGTGGAGCGCTCCCTGCTCCAGGGAGCCGTGTCGCTCGCTGTGACCATTCAAGTGGGCCCGCACGACGGCAGGTGGCACGGCAGGCTGAGGCAGGCGGCAAGGCAAGCGTTTTGATGTGCCAGTTGCGTCTTACAAGATCGACAACCTCATACTTTTAGCTCCTAAGACGTGGTGACATGCTACACCAGGAAATACGATGTTCAGGAAATAAATAAGAAACAACTGTTTTATAAGAAATTGCATACTAAATTTATTGGGCCTCTGTAGCTTGACTTTTCTTTTCATTACAAGATCGAAAATATCAGGCGTCAAAGTGTTCACAGCAGTAATGCGGAGGATGGCCTTCATTGTTTCATCCTGAAGAAACGATCGTTCCTTACTTTTTACTCTTTTCATTGCTGAGAAAAGCTGCTCACAACAATACGTAGATCCAAACATGCCCATGATCTGAGCAGCATTGTTGTGAAGCTTGGGAAATGTTTTTTGCTGTAATGAACGATACCATCATGACAAATCCAACGTGTTGTAGCACTTGTCTTTCAACAAAGTTGAATTTTGCTAATCAATAATCTCCAAATGAAGTGATGATGACAAGTCATCGGGGGAAACTGAAAAAGGAATGCTGAACACCTTAAGTTCCATTTCCAAACTAGTGAGGTCTCGGAATCGTGTTTCAAACGACGTGATGAGCTGCTTTAACTTTGCTTGGTAATCGCCGAAAGTAGTACCTTCAGGTAGTTTTAAAGAAGCAAGACGATTGAAGAACGTTAAATGTCCATTATTCATATGCCTCTCAAATAAGCGTAACTTTTGCATGAACGCTTTGATCTGGTCGTGCATGTCAACTATTAGCTGCCCATTGCCCTGCAATGACAGATTTACATTATTTAGATGCATAGTTATGTCAGCTAGGAACGCCAGCTCTGATATCCATTTTACATCTTTCAGAAAACGCATTTCTTCCCCTTTCATTTCGAGAAAAAGGGTTATTTCCTCACGAATGGCAAAGAAAACATCAAGAAATTTTCCCCGACTCAGCCAACGAACTGTACTGTGGTAAGGTATATCCCCATACTCCGCTTCCATATCTTTCAGGAATCCTTTGAATTGGCGATGATTCATACCGTGACGCCGCACAAAATTCACACACTTCACGACATCTTTCATTACGCCACCTAGCTCTATTGTTTCAGCGCACAGTGCCTCTTGGTGAATAAAACAATGAAGAGTCAAAATGTCTTTCCCGAATTTGTCCCTGAGTTTATTTTTCAAACGAGAAGCATAACCTTGGTGACACCCGATCGTTTGTGGTGCACCGTCTGTCGCTACAGAATGGAGCTAATCCCATGGCAAATTCATATTGTCCACTGATTCACAAACAGCTTCAAAAATGTCACGTCCTGTTGCGGTGTAATCGAGTGGTACCACATCCAAGAGTTCTGCAGTTACTTGCAGCTCCACGCACAAAAACTGCAAGCTGAGCACAGTCCGATATGTCGGTGCTTTCGTCAAGCACTAGCGAAAATGCAACAAAGCTCTCCGCCTTTTTCCTGAGCTGTGTCTCTAAATCCGCTGCCATGTCCAGGATTCAACGAGACATTGTTTGCTTCGACAGGCAAACCCCTTCAATTGCCTGCACCTCCCTTGGAAACAAACATTCTGCAATGGCTACCATGCACGATTTTACGAGTGGTCCCACCGAAAAAGGCTTGCCACTCGTCGTAATGATGTGAGCCACCCTGCAGCTTGCTCGATTTGCAGACTCAGTAGTGTTTTCTCCGCTCTCATTCACCTGAAAATTATAAACGCATTACAGATCACGAACTATGTTGCATGTTTTGATACCCTCCGTATTACGAAACCGTTTTTAAACTTAACGTCTCCTGGTATGTCGTTCTTAAGCCTGGCCACCAGTTCTCTGCGTGCAATGCCTTCTACCTGATCGTAGTGTGCTGCGTGAAGACGTGTATAATGTCGTTGTATATTGTACCTCTTCGCAGAATTAATTACTTTATGACATACAAGACACTGTGGACGACCATCCCTCTCAATGAATAGAAAGGTATCCTCCAATAGAGGTACAGGGCTCCCGCGGCTAATCATAGCTGTCATTGAACACGGATTATTGCGTCAGTTGCGGCTGCATGCGGCCAGGGGGCAGTGAGTTCACTTTCCCCCTCCACGCGGGCTCCGAGCTGCCACAGTGAGCGCTCCGGAGCACTCCAGCTCCCTGGAGCTCGGTTAGAACAGCCTGCTCTACAGGCTCTACTATAGGCTGACGCATACCACGGACAGAGCGCCTGACGAGGCGCGCGCCGCAGACGGAGCGCCCAGCACGACACAGCCATAAATACCGGACTCGTTCCACACTGGAATCAGTATCGGACAGCACCTGAAGAGGACTGTGAGTCACGCTGTTGAAACACCGTACAGGAAAGACGCGAATAGCCGACAGAAACCCGATTATTAAAGATGACAACGCCTCGCCGGGAAGGCCTGAAGAATTACATTAGAAGTCTCTGCGGGAAGGAAATGTGTCTGAATATTAGAAATCTGGATAAGCTTCGACAAAGAAAGTGAAGACTGCTCAGTCCTCCCCGTTTCCTGCTGTGATGACGAGAAGAGGACGTTGTTACGGAATTTGTTATAATTAAACATCACGTCTATTCCACACGACCAACAGCATTAAAAATTGGTCAGAGAGAGAGAGAGAGAGAGAGAGAGAGAGAGTACTTGATATGTGCCACCAACTTGATGATACATCCAGAGAGTTGGTATTTCTCCAGCTTTTTGTAGCAAATTCTCTAACCGAACAAGACTGGGACCGAGTTAATGACACTTCCTGGTCCATAGCGGAGCTCACGAGGAAGAAATCAGCTTCCACTCAACTAGCCAATTTTGAACGTCATACCGATAAGACGCGGCAGAACGAAGACGCTCGCACGGTCCTTAATCTGAGCGAGAGGGACTTTCTACACGACCGTCTTGAAAGTACTGAGCCAGGGTCTTAATTTTCCAGTTACCCCTTGAGCAGTGGAGTCGGTGGTCCTGAAACTTCCTGCCAGTCAGGCTGAAGAAGTCCGACGAGGGACGTGTAGGGCGCTTACTAAAACCAAGCTGCCCATATCAGACATCTGGACCCCACAAACAAGGTGCATAAGAAGAACAGGGCTCCTGTAAAGGTAATCGGCCTTCCAGAAAAGTTCGTTAAGTAGCTAAGGGCTACAGCGCCACTACCACCCTGACTTTACAGCGTGCTTAAGGTGCACAAGGATAGGGTTCCTCTATGTCCAATAGCCACCCACCTCACTGCCCAGCACCTTAACAAGGTGCACTTGCCATATGTGGGGAAGTGTGCACATCACATTCGCAACCGAGAGGATTTCCTACAACGCGTCAGGCAGCTACCGATCACGGGCTCTGACGTTACGGTCAGTTTCGACGTGGTGTTCCTGTTCACCTGCGAACGACTGAATGGTTCACTTGAGCTGACTGTAGAAAAGTTCTACGGCGCTCCCGTCGACTTACTCAGGCACATATTGACCTCGACGTACTTCCTATATGGCGATCAATTCTACAAGCAAACGGAATGGGTGGCAATGGGCAGCTGTCTCTAACCGAAGGTGGCCAGTCTCTTTACGGAAGAATTTGAAGAGGAGGCATTTACATCGGCCCCAGATAAATCGAAATACTTTTCTAGGTATGTGGATGACACCTTTGTCATATGGCCTCAAGTCAGGGAAAAGCTCTATGTTTTCTTGAACCACCTAAGCTCACGCCACCCTAACATTAAATTCACCATGGAACTGTAGAAGGATGGACTACTCCCTTTCCTAGATGTACCAGTTAAGAGGAAGCAGATGGTATCCTCAGTCACAGTGTGTACCGCAAATCCACTCACACCGACTTGTACCTGCAAGCCAGCAGTTGCCATGAACCAGCGCAGAAAAATGGAGTACTCAGGACTCTGGTTCACCGAGCACGAACTCTATCAGATTCAGATAATTTGACGACAGAGACATAACATCTACAATCTGTGTTCTACAAAAATGGATACTCTTTTCGAGATGTTCAAAAGGCACTGCGCCCTGTTTCCTCGCCAGTGGTCCCTGAAGAGATAGAAGAAGAAACGCTGAGGATTGCATATTTGCCATATATCGGGCCGATATTTTCCAAAATCAGCGGAATTCTCCTCGAACATAGCCTCAAAAACGTGTTACATCGACCCACCAAGAATAAGGCTCTAATAGAGAATGTGAAGGATCACCTGCGTCTACAGAAACGGTGCGATTATCACGTACTATGAAAATGTGGTATGATACACATCGGCCAGACGATTAGGACCGTTGACATTAGGTGCAAGTAGCACCAAATGCACACCAGACCAAGACGTCTCTGTGGCCGAGCGGTTCTAGGCGCTTCAGTCCTGAACCGCGCGAATTTTATGGTCGCAGGTTCGAATCCTGCCTCGGGCATGGATGTGTGTGATGTCCTTAGGTTAGTAAGGTTTAAGTAGTTCTAAGTTCTAGCGGACTGATGGCCTCAGATGTTAAGCCCCATAGTGCTGAGAGCCATTTGAACTAAGACAGGCCACCAAGTCAGTGATTGACGAAAATTGTTTAGAAGTTTCTGTGAAGTATAACTATGAAGAAATTTTAACACAAACATCGGTCGCGGAGAATCTCGGTAACCGTGACACCGGTTTCCAGCTGAGCTCGGCTTTGAATGCGGCACTCGATCTTCTGAAGAAGCAAAGGACGCAACATCAAGACGCCAAGGGACATACGTATGAAGATTGAGTTAGAGCAAACACCTTAGTACCTGTAACAAAGGACGCACTTTAAGTGTTATCTCAGGCAACTGATACAATACCAGGGGTCGTTATTCCGTGTCTGGAGCAGCAATTTGAACACCATCGGCCTGAAAATAATACTGCAGCCGCTCCTGGCGAGCGAGGACTTCGGACGGAACTCCAAACATAGCATACAACAGTAACAGAACTCCCTACATCACACGAGGACGACAGTCGTAGATTAAGTTGCTATGACGGTTTGGACGTCATTCATAACTTAATACAGCAAGACTGACAACGGATAATAACCACAAAGAAAGCGCACAGCGTTCGGAACATTCTCACTACAGGCGCTGCTGTTGGTCGGCGTATACCACGGTCAGAGAGCCCGACGCGTTGCCCACCGCAGACGGAGAGCCTAGCACAACTTGGGCATACATGCCGCGCTCGTTCCACGCTGCAATCAGTACCAGACAGGACCCGTAGAGGACTGCTAGACACGCAGTTGAAATATCGTGCAGGAAAGACGCGAGTAACCGGCAGAAATACGATTATTCAACATTAGAACGCCTCGCCGGGAAAACCCGAAGAATTATACATGGTGTTTATAATTTAATATCGGAGTTTTAACGCTTTCTAATATTTATTACATTAAACTTACAGTTATAAATGATACGTCAAATGAAAGAGTAACTCAAACAGTTGTGTTTGGCACCAGGGCGCATGCTCAGCGCGCAATGTTTCCGCAGCGGTAGTAGCGAAGATGGCGACTAGTCAACAGAAAGCGTTTTTTTTTTTACAGTTTGCAGAGACCGAATGTAGTTCTGGCTGAAGTTCGGTTGTGATCCTCCAAGTGATAATAGCATTTTAGGATGTTATCATCAATTTGAAGATACTGGTTGCCTTTGTAAAGGGAAGAGCAGCGGACGACCATGAGTTAGTGAAGAGATTGTTGAGCGAACGAGGGAGTCTTTCACTTGTCGCCCAAAGAAATCAGTCCTGAAAGCTAGTCGTGAATTACAAGTTCCTGTGTCGACTGTTTGGAAAATTTGAAAGAAATTTGTACAACTACGTCCCTATCGTTTAAAGTTATTACAGGCTCTAAAGCCGGCAGAGCATTGATTACTTGCCAACTTTGCAAACGAAATGTTGTTTCTTGACGATGAAGATTTTCTGCATCATGTTGTCTTCAGTGATGAATCGACCTTTCACCTTAGTGGACATGTTAACACTCACAATGGGTGCATCTGGGGCTCAGAAAATCCTCACGAGATGGTACAAATGCAACGAGATTTCTGTAAAGTGGTTGTTTTTTGTGCTGTATCCCAGCGGAAAGTTTAATGACTTTTCTTTTTTGGTGAGCCTACTGTAACTGCCACTTCTTACCTTGATACACTAGAGCAATGGCTCTTCCCTCAGTTGGAAGAAGATGAGCCAGAGTACTTCATTTTCCAGCAAGATGGTGCACCACCTCACTGGCATAGCGAAGTTGAACTTCAATGTACCGAAGCGCTGGATAGGCCGCAAGGGGCCCAATGACAGGGCTTGCTTTGAATGGCCTCCACGTTCATCTGACCTAAGGCCATGCGATTTTTTCCTTTGGGGCTTCATCAAGGACCGTTTGTACGTGCCTCCGCTACCAGCAGACCTTTATGAATTAAGAAACCGGATTGAAGGAGCTGTTGCTACCATCACAGAAGACACACTTATCAACATTTGGGAACAAGTCGGCTATAGACTTGATGTGTGTCATGTGACAAATGGTGCTCACTTTGAACATTTATAAGGTTTTTGATAAAACTGTTTGAGTTACTCTATCATTTGACGTATCATTTATAACTGTAAGTTTAATGTAATAAATATTACAAAGCGTTAAAACTCCGATATTCATTTATAAGCACCCTGTAATTTGCTATAACTTACTGTTTTCCATTATCGGGGAGCTCTCTGAGCTAGGTTGTCATGTATTTGATTGCCCCACATCCCCCCGTGTGAGCTTTAATCCATCTAAAATCTGTCATTTGTACAATTCAGTATTCTGATTTTGTGTAGTATTTCTTGAATCGAGAAGTATACTTGTTCAGAATTCTTAATGAATCCGATATTTTCCAACTGCAGTTGTGGATTGTTGCAATATTGTCAATGTTCGTTAGTTAATACAAAATACACTGTTTAACCAGGAACCGACAGTTGAATCAGCTAAAGAGGCTATTGTTTCATTAACACAATACCTGCTTCAATATATCGGTTGGTACACATCAGTGGTACTAGCCATATAAATAAAATTGCACATACTTGATTAAACATTTTTGCATTATAACATAGGCGTTTACATACAGGTGTTAATACGGCCTTACAACTTTGGTATAATACAGATATTTACTGAGACAATTTACAGAATCGGTAGATGTATCATTTTGTAGCAAACAACTTCAAGTTTCACATAAATATGTCAAGTGTCATTTTTGTTAGATATATTTACCATTTGTGATGCGGCAAACATCACACCGGTAATCAAATTCTTCCTTCACTTTTTGCAGCAATTCGGGTGCAGCTTGTGTTATGGGATCGTAGATTCGATTTTTCAGATCGGCCAAACTGTTTGGTAGGGGAGGAACATACACACGGTCTTTAATGAACCCCCAGAAAGAAATCCAGTAGTGTGAAATCTGGGGAGCGAGTTGGCCCTGCTGGTCGGGGTGGCCGAGCGTTTCTAGGCGCTTCAGTCCGGAACCGCCCGACTGCTACGGGAATCCTGCCTCAAGCTTGGATGTGTGTGATGTCCTTAGGTTAGTTAGGTTGAAGTTGTTCTCTGAGTTATAGCGGACTAATGGCCTCAGATCCATTTGAACAATTTTGAGTTGGCCCTTCACTACCAACCCACTGATTACCAACGAAACGTCGAACACGCGTGTGGAAATGCGTTGGTGCACCGTCTAGGTGATGGTAAACTGTCCCATCTCGGTCATCTTGATCTTTCTGTGGGATTAAAAATCTGTTACAGAGTTCGCTTCATGAAACCAACACGCACAGCGAGCAGTGGCGGCTCCGCACCAGTGAAAGTCAGTTGACTCTGAACTACACTGGGGCTCCTGGTGGCGGAATGGGGTACTGATGCTCTACATGGTTTGCTACAGAATGGCACATTTACCGATTCTATAGTTATCTCAATAAATACCTATATCATTCCAAAGTTGTAGTCCTTTATGACTCAGTAGAAAACTGATTGAAAAGCCCAATAGTCCGCAATAGCTGTATTTAGTGAAGATAATTATATACTTACCTAACCGGTTTCGCCACATTTAAGATGCGTCTTCTAGTGTACATAATGCTATGTCACATGTCGCAGGCTGCTATTACAGAATGCCGCAGACTTAAAGCTGGCGTGGCTAGGCAAAGTTCTCAGCTTTCTTCAATTGGTAAAACCGTAGTGAACCACGAATGTGCAGTCTCTGACAGAATCACAGTGAACTGTCTATCACGTGACCGGTTAACGTTCCTGTGAGTCCATGTCGAGCGCTGGATGATGCCCCTCGTAAACGGTATCCAGGCAAACACTGGGTCTGAAAGCCGAAGCGCTTAAGGTTAAGGAAATCGTCTCAGACCCTGACAGCAGCCACCGCACACTCTCCGACAACACGCTGCACACCTTGTTAGCTTGTGCTGTCACCGGTAACGATTGATGTTATGTTAGAGACAAAATGGTTCAAATGGCTCTGAGCACTATGGGATTCAACATCTGTGGTCATAAGTCCCCTAGAACTTAGAACTACTTAAACCTAACTAACCTAAGGACATCACACACATCCATGCCCGAGGCAGGATTCGAACCTGCGACCGTAGCAGTCGCGCGGTTCCTGACTGAGCGCCTAGAACCGCTAGACCACCGCGGTCGGCTGTTAGAGACAAACACACATAAGTGTGTCGGCTTCCGACCCAGCATTTACCTGGACAGCATTTAGGAGGGCATCGTCCATTGCTTGAAATAGACCCACGCAAATAAACTCATGCTCATAAATTAAGGATAATTGCAGAATGTGGTGCCACACAACGTGGCACTACACAGAATTGGCGCTAATAGCACAGGCGTATAGGGAACACACACGACGACGATCTGTAAGTCAACGGTAGTGGTGATAAGTTGAGAAAACTGTCCCGAAACACATGTGCTACAAAACGCCACTGTTTCCTGCGCATGTACCGTGTCATCAATATGGGATGTCATCACCATGCACACGTACACAGGCCAGACAACGGGTTGGCATACTCTGGATCAGGTGGTTGAGCAGCTGCTGGGGTATAGCATCCAATTCTTGCACCATTGCTTATCGGAGCTCCTGAAGTGTTGTAGGGGTTTGAAGAGGTGCAGCGATACGTCGACCGAGAGCATCCCAGACGTGTTCGATGGCGTTTAGGTCTGGAGAACAGGTAGGCCACTCCATTCGTCTGACATCTTCGGTTTCAAGGTACTCCTCAACGATGATATCTCGGTGGGGCCGTGCGTTATCTTCCATCAGGAGAAAGGTGGGACACACTGCACCCCTGAAAAGGCGGATATACTGGTGCAATATGACGTCCCGATGCAGCTGAACTGTTACAGTTCCTCAGTCAAAGACATGCAGGGGTGTACGTGCGTCAATCATAATCCCACCCCACACCATCAAACAACGACCCCTTTCAAGGACAACAAGGGGTTGGTATTTGGTTCATGGTTCGCGCCAGATGAGAACCCAGCGAGAATCACTGTTCAGACTATACCTGGACTCGCCCGTGAACATAGCCTGGGACCATTGTTCCAATGAACATGTACTGTGTTCTTGACTCCAGGCTTTATAGGCTTTCCTGTGAACAGGGGTCAGTGGAAAGCACCTTTCAGGTCTCCGGGCGAATAAACCATGTCTATTTAATCCTCTGTAGACTGTGTGTCTGGAGACAACTGTTCCAGTGGCTGCATTAAGGTCCCGAGCAAGACCACCTGCAGTACCCCGTGGCCGTCTGCGGGCACTGATGATGAGATATCGGTGTTCTTGTGGTGTTGTACACTGTGGACGTCCCGTACTGTTTTACCTGGACACGTTTCCTGTCTGCTGGAATCGTTGCCATAATCTTGAGATCACACTTTGTGGCACAGGGAGGGCCTGTGCTAGGAACTGTTGTGTTTGCCCAGCCTCCAGTCGCACTAGTATTCTACCCCTCAAAACGTCATCAATATGTTTTTTGAGCCATTTTCAACACACAGTCATCATTAGCACACCTGAAAACGTCTGCACACTTACTCGCTGCACCGTACTCTGACATGCACCAGCACATCTCTGCGTATGTGGACTGCTGCCAGCACCACCGGGCGGCAACTGGAGGTCAAATGCACCGCATGGTCATACCCTGAGGTGATTTAAACTCGCAAATCTCCCACCAGAACGTTGTTTCGCCATGTATCAGCATTTATGAGCATGAGTGCTAATTTCATCGTGTGACACGTAGTTCATCGTGGTTCTAACACAGACCGGACATTTATCATTGACGGCCGTTT
The DNA here is from genome assembly GCF_023864275.1 of Schistocerca cancellata. Lineage (NCBI taxonomy): Eukaryota > Metazoa > Arthropoda > Insecta > Orthoptera > Acrididae > Schistocerca > Schistocerca cancellata. The sequence continues at coordinate 125,696,123 of NC_064631.1, forward strand.
TACCAACTGAACAAAGCTGAGAACTTTGCCCAGTCTCGCCAACTGCTACTCTGTAGTAGTTCCATAAGCCATATGATGTAGCATTATGTACACCAAAAGATGCAACTTAGAAGTTGCTAAATCGATTGTGTGAGGGTCTAATCGACTTCAAATAATACAGCACTTCTGACCATTTTTTTCATATAGTTTTCTATTTTTAAAAGTTTTTAACACCTTTATGTACACACCTGTGTTGTGTTGTATGAATGGTCAATCAGTCGTGTACAGTTACTTCAGCTGTGGCTGCCCTAGTTTTAAAACTAGAGACAACTATACAGATTTAAAAATGTATTTCATTCCACGTACTTTGATTTACCGAATATCTACATCTACATCTACATCCATACTCCGCAAGCCACCTGACGGTGTGTGGCGGAGGGTACCTTCAGTACCTCTATCGGTTCTCCCTTCTATTCCAGTCTCGTATTGTTCGTGGAAAGAAGGATTGTCGGTATGCCTCTGTGTGGGCTCTAATCTCTCTGATTTTATCCTCATGGTCTCTTCGCGAGATATACGTAGGAGGGAGCAATATACTGCTTGACTCTTCGGTGAAGGTATGTTCTCGAAACTTTGACAAAAGCCCGTACCGAGCTACTGAGCGTCTCTCCTGCAGAGTCTTCCACTGGAGTTTATCTATCATCTCCGTAACGCTTTCGCGATTACTAAATGATCCTGAAACGAAGCGCGCTGCTCTCCGTTGGATCTTCTCTATGTCTTGTATCAACCCTATCTGGTACGGATCCCACAGTGCTGAGCAGTATTCAAGCAGTGGGCGAACAAGCGTACTGTAACCTACTTCCTTTGTTTTCGGATTGCATTTCCTTAGGATTCTTCCAATGAATCTCAGTCTGGCATCTGCTTTACCGACAATCAACATTATATGATCATTCCATTTTAAATCACTCCTAATGCGTACTCCCAGATAATTTATGGTATTAACTGCTTCCAGTTGCTGACCTGCTATTTTGTAGCTAAATGATAAAGGATCTATCTTTCTGTGTATTCGCAGCACATTACACTTGTCTACATTGAGATTCAGTTGCCATTCCCTGCACCATGCGTCAATTCGCTGCAGATCCTCCTGCATTTCAGTACAATTTTCCATTGTTACAACCTCTCGATACACCACAGCATCATCTGCAAAAAGCCTCAGTGAACTTCCGATGTCATCCACCAGGTCATTTATGTATATTGTGAATAGCAACGGTCCTATGACACTCCCCTGCGGCACACCTGAAATTACTCTTACTTCGGAAGACTTCTCTCCATTGAGAATAACATGCTGCGTCCTGTTATCTAGGAACTCCTCAATCCAATCACACAATTGGTCTGATAGTCCATATGCTCTTACTTTGTTCAATAAACGACTGTGGGGAACTGTATCGAACGCCTTGCGGAAGTCAAGAAACACGGCATCTACCTGTGAACCCGTGTCTATGGCCCTCTGAGTCTCGTGGACGAATAGCGCGAGCTGGGTTTCACATGACCGTCTTTTTCGAAACCCATGCTGATTCCTACAGAGTAGATTTCTAGTCTCCAGAAAGGTCATTATACTCGAACACAATACGTGTTCCAAAATTCTACAACTGATCGACGTTAGAGTTATAGGTCTATAGTTCTGCACATCTGTTCGACGTCCCTTCTTGAAAACGGGGATGACCTGTGCCCTTTTCCAATCCTTTGGAACGCTACGCTCTTCTAGAGACCTACGGTACACCGCTGCAAGAAGGGGGGCAAGTTCCTTCGCGTACTCTGTGTAAAATTGAACTGGTATCCCATCAGGTCCAGAGGCCTTTCCTGTTTTGAGCGATTTTAATTGTTTCTCTATCCCTCTGTCGTCTATTTCGATATCTACCATTTTGTCATCTGTGCGACAATCTAGAGAAGGAACTACAGTGCAATCTTCCTCTGTGAAACAACTTTGGAAAAAGACATTTAGTATCTCGGCCTTTAGTCTGTCATCCTCTGTTTCAGTACCATTTTGGTCACAGAGTGTCTGGACATTTTGTTTTGATCCACCTACCGCTTTGACATAAGACCAAAATTTCTTAGGATTTTCTGCCAAGTCAGTACATAGAATTTTACTTTCGAATTCATTGAACGCCTCTCGCATAGCTCTCTTCACACTACATTTCGCTTCGCGTAATTTTTGTTTGTCTGCAAGGCTTTGGCTATGTTTATGTTTGCTGTGAAGTTCCCTTTGCTTCCGCAGCAGTTTTCTAACTCGGTTGTTGAACCACGGTGGCTCTTTTCCATCTCTTACGATCTTGCTTGGCACATACTCATCTAACGCATATTGTACGATGGTTTTGAACTTTCTCCACTGATCCTCAACACTATCAGTACTTGAGACAAAACTTTTGTGTTGAGCCAACAGGTACTCTGAAATCTGCTTTTTGTCACTTTTTCTAAACAGAAAAATCTTCCTACCCTTTTTAATATTCCTATTTACGGCTGAAATCATCTATGCCGTAACCGCTTTATGATCACTGATTCCCTGTTCTGCGTTAACTTTTTCAAATAGTTCGGGTCTGTTTGTCACCAGAAGGTCTAATATGTTATCGCCACGAGTCGGTTCTCTGTTTAACTGCTCAAGGTAGTTTTCAGATAAAGCACTTAAAAAAATTTCACTGGATTCTTTGTCCCTGCCACCCGTTATGAACATCTGAGTCTCCCAGTCTATATCCGGCAAATTGAAATCTCCACCCAGAACTATAACATGGTGGGGAAATCTACTCGAAATATTTTCCAAATTATCCTTCAGGTGCTCAGCCACAACAGCTGCTGAGCCAGGGGGCCTATAGAGACATCCAATTACCATGTCTGAGCCTGCTTTAACCGCGACCTTCACCCAAATCATTTCACATTTCGGATCTCCGTCAATTTCCTTCGATACTATTGCACTTCTTACCGCTATAAACACGCCTCCCCCTTCACTGTTCAGCCTGTCTCTGCGGTATACATTCCAATCTGAGTTTAGGATTTCGTTACTGTTTACGTCTGGTTTCAGCCAACTTTCTGTCCCTAGTACTATATGGGCGTTGTGATCGTTTATTAATGAGAGCAGTTCTGGGACCTTTCTATAGACGCTCCTGCAGTTTACTATTAGCACATTAATATTGTTATTCCCTGTTGCATTTTGCCTACTCCTATCTTGCCGCGTCTCAGGAGGCGTCTTGTCGGGCCTAGGGAGGGGATTCTCTAACCTAAAAAACCCCCATGTGCACTCCACACGTACTCCGCTACCCTTGTAGCCGCTTCCGGCGTGTAGTGCACGCCTGACCTATTCAGGGGGACCCTACATTTCTCCACCCGATAGCGGAGGTCGAGAAATTTGCACCCCAGATCTCCCCAGAATCGTCTGAGCCTCTGGTATAAGCCTTCCACTCGGCTCCAAACCAGAGGACCGCGATCGGTTCTGGGAACGATACTACAAATAGTTAGCTCTGATTCCACCCCGCGAGCGAGGCTTTCCGCCTTCACCAATTCCGCCAACCGCCTGTACGAACTGAGGATGACCTCTGAACCCAGACGGCAGGAGTCATTGGTGCCGACATGAGCAACAATTTGCAGTCGGGTGCACCCAGTGCTCTCTATCGCCGCCGGTAGGGCCTCCTCCACATCTCGGATGAGACCCCCCGGCAAGCAGACAGAGTGAACACTGGCCTTCTTCCCCGACCTTCTCGCTATTTCCCTAAGGGGCTCCATCACCCGCCTAACGTTGGAGCTCCCAATAACTAATAAACCCCTCCCCCCGTGTGCCTGCTCGGACCTTGCTGAAGGAGCAGCCACATGTCCCCTCACAGGCAGAGCGGGCGATGCCACACGGCCAGCCTCCACATTGACCTTCCGCCTCGTGCGCCGCGAACGCCGCTGAACCCGCCACTCCCCTTGGGGAGAGGGTGGCCCAACCGCGCCCGGTACCCGCGAAGATGTCTCGACAGCAGGGACAGTGGGTGAAGCATGTAACACCTGGGGTGTACCTTGCGACGCACCAGACTCCCCACTGCCGCTACACTCCGAGGCAGCAGCCTGAAGACGGCTGACCGCGGCCATCAACACGCTCAGCTGTTCGCGAACAGTGGCCAGCTCCTCCTGCGTCCGTACACAGCAGTCACACATCCTATCCATCCCAAGGAAACAATTTACTGAAGGGAGTTAATCAACCTTTAACTAGACTGCTAATTCACTAAAGGCGGCTGCTTATTCACTAAACTGTGGTTGCTAGCCACTTCTTGTAGAAAACAATGAAAATAGCACTACCTGTCTCTGGACTGTATTAAAAACAAACTCTAGCACTACTGGCACTATTGTTGACTACAGGGACTCTCTCTTACTGTATTCAAAACAAACACGAAATCTATGGAACACTATTAAGAGCACTCGACAATTAAAGCTTCCTAAAAGCAAATACACACGGAAGAAGAAGTGACAAATAAGAAAATACAGTTAATACTTAAATTAAGGTAGCTCGCTGCACAGCAGACGTGAAGCAGGCGGCAGTTAGGACGACACTGACACTACTGGCACTATGGCTGACTGAAGGGACTCTCTCTGACTGTATTCAAAACAAACACGAAATCTATGGAACACTATTAAGAGCACTCGAAAATTAAAGCTTCCTAAAAGCAAATACACACGGAAGAAGAAGTGACAAGTAAGAAAATACAGTTAATACTTAAATTAAGGTAGCTCGCTGCACAGCAGACGTGAAGCAGGCGGCAGTTACGACGACACTATACCTGGAACCGTTCAGAAAATAATGCCTTGTGGTTACGCACAAAATACACTCCTGGAAATTGAAATAAGAACACCGTGAATTCATTGTCCCAGGAAGGGGAAACTTTATTGAGACATTACTGGGGTCAGATACATCACATGACCACACTAACAGAACCACAGGCACATAGACACAGGCAACAGAGCATGCACAATGTCGGCACTAGTACAGTGTATATCCACCTTTCGCAGCAATGCAGGCTGCTATTCTCCCATGGAGACGATCGTAGAGATGCTGGATGTAGTCCTGTGGAACGGCTTGCCATGCCATTTCCACCTGGCGCCTCAGTTGGACCAGCGTTCGTGCTGGACGTGCAGACCGCGTGAGACGACGCTTCATCCAGTCCCAAACATGCTCAATGGGGGACAGATCCGGAGATCTTGCTGGCCAGGGTAGTTGACTTACACATTCTAGAGCACGTTGGGTGGCACGGGATACATGCGGACGTGCACTGTCCTGTTGGAACAGCAAGTTCCCTTGCCGGTCTAGGAATGGTAGAACGATGGGTTCGATGACGGGTTGGATGTACCGTGCACTATTCAGTGTCCCCTCGACGATCACCAGTGGTGTACGGCCAGTGTAGGAGATCGCTCCCCACACCATGATGCCGGGTGTTGGCCCTGTGTGCCTCGGTCGTATGCAGTCCTGATTGTGGCGCTCACCTGCACGGCGCCAAACACGCATACGACCATCATTGGCACCAAGGCAGAAGCGACTCACATCGCTGAAGACGACACGTCTCCATTCGTCCCTCCATTCACGCCTGTCGCGACACCACTGGAGGCGGGCTGCACGATGTTGGGGCGTGAGCGGAAGACGGCCTAACGGTGTGCGGGACCGTAGCCCAGCTTCATGGAGACGGTTGCGAATGGTCCTCGCCGATACCCCAGGAGCAACAGTGTCCCTAATTTGCTGGGAAGTGGCGGTGCGTTCCCCTACGGCACTGCGTAGGATCCTACGGTCTTGGCGTGCATCCGTGCGTCGCTGCGGTCCGGTCCCAGGTCGACGGGCACGTGCACCTTCCGCCGACCACTGGCGACAACATCGATGTACTGTGGAGACCTGACGCCCCACGTGTTGAGCAATTCGGCGGTACGTCCACCCGGCCTCCCGCATGCCCACTATACGCCCTCGCTCAAAGTCCGTCAACTGCACATACGGTTCACGTCCACGCTGTCGCGGCATGCTACCAGTGTTAAAGACTGCGATGGAGCTCCGTATGCCACGGCAAACTGGCTGACACTGACGGCGGCGGTGCACAAATGCTGCGCAGCTAGCGCCATTCGACGGCCAACACCGCGGTTCCTGGTGTGTCCGCTGTGCCGTGCGTGTGATCATTGCTTGTACAGCCCTCTCGCAGTGTCCGGAGCAAGTATGGTGGGTCTGACACACCGGTTTCAATGTGTTCTTTTTTCCATTTCCAGGAGTGTAGATGCAGATACATAAGTGGTACATCCGAAAGGAGAAATAACACTTAGCATTTCTGGCTACATAATTAGTGTTCCGTTAATGTAATTCCCGTAAAGTTCCTAGGACTACCCATCGACTCGACGGTAACGAGTCGCAACGACGAGGAGCAGTCGGTGAGGCGTTGTGAAGGCGGAGCACCGCCAGTGTCCACTCTGGCACGTTCTGTGCAGCAGCGAAATCAGAAGGGGAAGTGCTCCTCTTTAGTGCGGCCGCCATTTGTGGAACGGTGCCTCCGCTCTGCGGCTCAAATGTGTCAGGCCTCGGCTGCGGCTTCAATTGCGGCCACTACTGTTCGCACCAGTGGACTGGAACTCTGCGTCATGTATAGTAGCCGCTGGACGACCACGCAGCGCAGTTCACACCCACAGGGCTCCGTTAGCAATGCGCTTCCCACAATCTACTGCGAGAAGTCTCGTTAGCAAGCATTTGTTCTGTTACGGCTGTCTCTTCTGTATTTCTCTCAGGATGCACTCACAGAATTAATGTGGAACAGGTCTTACTCTGAATAATCCAGACAAACAGTCTTAACACAATTGAACGAACTTTAATATGGCCCAAATACCTGTCTCGCAATAACAGGGCTGCACGCTGAACCGGTAATTTTCCCGCCCAATTACATGACTTAAGCAACGTCAGGTCCGCTTAGCACTTCGATGGGTGACCACCTGTGTACGCCGGGTCTTCTTGGCTCAGAGACACGCAAGTTCAGTTCAGTTAAAAGGCTTTCACCCGGCCATGGGAGCGTGGCGGTTATCGTTGAAACAACCGGTTGTAGCTTATTCCTTGTCTTTGTCTCCAGTTTAACCCGGCTGCAAAAACAGTACAAACTAACCGGCTGCTATATTAACCGGTTTCCAGCAATTAAACGTGGACTTCGAAAAAAGATTGAATAATACTAATGAGAAACTTCCAGGCAGATTAAAACTGTGTGCTGGACCGAGACTCGAACTCGGGCCCTTTGTCTTTCTCGGGCAAGAGCTTCTGTGAAGTTTGGAAGGTAGGAGATGAAGTACTGGCAGAACTGGCAGGACTGGTCGTGAGTCGTGCTTGGGTAACTCAGATGGTAGAGCACTTGCCCGCGAAAGGCAAAGGTCCCGAGTTCTAGTCTCGGTCCGGCACACAGTTTTAATCTGCCAGGAAATTTCATATCAGTGCACACTTCGCTGCAGAGTGAAAATCTCATTCTGGAAAACTAATGAGGTTAAAGGATAAATCGATCTAGATGAGGTTGAGGCTGTGGGCGAAATTGGTCTCAGTGTCTCCAGCAAAGATGGTGACCGGGAAGAAGACGGGCGGGGCGACGGCGAAATGGCTCAAATGGCTCTGTGCACTATGGGACTTAACATCTGTGGTCATCAGTCCCCCAGAACTTAGAACTACTTAAACCTACCTAACCTAAGGACATCACACACATCCATGCCCGAGGCAGGATTCGAACCTGCAACCGTAGCAGTCGCGCGGTTCCGGACTGCGCGCCTAGAACCGCTAGACCACCGCGGCCGGCAGGCGACGGCGAGAACGAAAGTTTACAGATATATTGGGGCTTTCCTACATCATCACTTTCTGATGGTGTCAGTTTTCTACCCTAAAACAACCACAAAAATTAAGTGTTCAGTTATTAACCTGAGGGTATAATACGTCAATAAATGTTATAGGTTTACCAATCAAATTTACATAATGGATGTTTCTCGTTATATGTTGTCGTAATTTTGTTGTGCCTCTTCCCGTTTTTAATCTTTTAAAGCAAATGGAGCATCATACTTCATTGCTGCTGCACTTCATAAGATACCCACAAACTAGGGATGGTTGCATTCTGCGATACAATTAGGACTTCCACCATATTTTTCAGCAAATATAGTGTATTCATTGTGAAAGGCAAGAAGAAAAAGTATATTGTATCAAAATAAAGTATAATTTCTTGGTTGTTTATTTTTGTAGCATATTTTAATTCATTTATCTATGTTTAAAAAATAATTGTCACATCTATACTTCTGCAGTAGTTTTGTATTCTGGACCATCGCACCAAACTTTTTGTTGCATTTTTTTGGTATAATGTGTTCGCTATCCATTTCATACGTATCACGATAAAAATCATGTTGTGTAGTGTCAGGGAGTACTCAGTTTACTGAAGTTTACTTTATCCATAAATCTGAATAAACCATGTTTCTCTCACTTCATCCTTCCCCTCACACAAAACAAACTGAAACAACACATGCCTTGGCACCCTACAATGGTGGCACGGCCATTAGGTCGCTGAGGTTGCCAGCAGCCGTCCATAACGACACGTAGGGTTCAAACTAGTGCTGATATGTAATGAGGAGTGTTTTGGAGGCTGTCGGCTAACGCTTTGTAAAATAAATTATCCACAGGGAAATGTTTGCTTCCTCCACACAGTTAGCAGGCTCAGATGCGGTTCTTCCTAGCTGCAAGGAATATGAGATTAACGGGTTCTCATTCTTTCTCAGTTGAAACATTGGAAGACACGTAGTGTTGAAACTGGTGCTGATATGTGACGAGCAGTATTTTGGAGGCTGCCGGCTAATGTTTCGTAAAAAAAAATTATCCACACGGAGATGTTTGCTTCCTACACACAGTTAGCAGACTCAGATGTGGTTCTTCTTAGCTGCAAGGAATATGAGATTAACGAGTTCTCTTTCTTTCTCAACTGAAACGTTTGAGGAAACCTTGATATTGACAATATCGATATTTAAGTTCAGGTTGCGTTCCAAAACGTGTATTCAATTTGTAGTTCAGTTAATCTGCCGGTCCACGGTAGGCAAAATTACGATAAACTTTTACGGTCTTTTAATGATTTATTTACACCGATCAACCAGACCGATTATGACTACCGACCTACTATCGATATAAACCTTTTGCCGGCCCACAGTAGGCTAAATTACGACAAACGTTTATGGTCTTTTAATGGTTTATGTAGACCAATCAACCAGGACATTATGACCACTGACCTACTATCGATATAAACCCTTCCAGGCTATAGCAGCTAGAGATGGGCAAAACTGTTCTTTTCAGAGATCGGATCAGAACTGTTCACTCCCTGAAATGAATTAGCTCTTTTTCATGACTCACCACTCATTTACAATAGAAAATAAATGGAAGGCACATTGCCCTTTAAACTTGGTTTATTCCAGTACTATACCTGTATTTTGATCTTATTTGATCCTATTTTGAAGTAACACAGATAATGAGTAAGAATTTTGTATTGTTTATTGAAATTTCCACGATTTTGATTATTGATTTATTTTGCACTATCGTGGTTTTTTGGGTGATTGGAAAATGTTGTAACTTGAGATTTACATTAACAATATATTTGGCTATAATGTATTAAAATTTCATTAACCTCATACAAATACATCGCAAGCCATATATTTTTAAAGTGAACGTTTCCTTCCAAAGACGCCTAAAATCGCAAAATCCATACCAGAATAAGGAAAAAAAAAATATAAATTTAACTGTAAAACGAAAGTGCTGCATATAGCCTTACGCAGAATAAAACAAGGAAAATATTGGTGTATCACATTTTGCGATACGTTTATCGGTTCGCTCGTAATTAAAGTGTAAATTCGAGTGTCCATAATAAAAATCCTATAGTAAGAGGAGTCGTCAGGAACCTAATCTGATCAGTTTAAACAAATAAAAATAAAATAAAAACAAATGATGTATACATAACATAATAATGTAATATACATAGCTGTATTACTACGAAGAACAATATCCAGTAGAGACGAACTCCGATGCAGAAGCACTGAGTCGAGCAGGTCGAGCCGCGAGCTGTATTACTGCGTGAGCTAAGACCGCAGAGACCAGAGTGACACCTGAGTTGCTTTGCTCAACGCTCTGGCTAGAGTCGAGAACGGTGGGGTGAGCGTTGAGCGGGCGAGTTCCGAGGGTGGGGGGAGCGGTGATCTCACCCGCTCCGAGACAAATCGTCCGTTCCCTTGCGAGCAGGTTGTTGCAAGTAGTTCCTATGTTATCCGCTAGGTGGCTCTCTGTCCTGTTGCTCGCATCAACTGCCCAGAGGGCAGGACGTGCGACTGAAACGATCGCCGACAGATTGCGATGCGAAGTTAAGCTGCGCCAGACACTGCACGCGGCAGACGATGCACAGAGACGGCACGGCATATGTGAAACACAAAATCCAATGGGGCACTGCACAATGCAGGCAGCCAAGGTAGAAGCAGGGCAGAGGCTGGCGCTGGCTGTGTTGTGTGGCGTGCACTGTGCTGTGACCAGCAGAGGCGCTGCTAATATGCTCCGTCTCTCTCTCTCTCTCTCTCTCTCTCTCTGCTGTGGGAAACGTTTGGAGCTACCATTCTTTTTTTCTGAATCACTGATTGTTCACTCCTTTGAAAGATTCAACTCTATGAATTAGTTCAAGAGCGCATCCCCCATCTCTAATAGCAGCGTCACCTGGCAAGGAATGACTGCTAGTCGGACTCATGCACGGTGCATGTAGTATCAGTGAGCGTGTTGTCAGTGAGCAGAATGGGGAAAGCGCTCCATCTATCAGCGTTTGACGGGGCAGATTATGATGGCCCGGCGCGGAACGAGCATTTCGGAAACTGCAGGACTTGTCGGGTGTTCGAGGAGTGCTGAGGTCAGTATCTTCAACACGTGGCGAAACCAAGTTAGAACCACGTCCAGAATTTAACGCTGGGCAGAATAGCAGAGTATAGGTGTGTCTGAACACACAGTGCACCGAACACTCCTAACGATGGGCCTCCGCAGCCGACGACCCAAGTATGTAATAATGCTAACTCGACGACGTCGTCAACTACTGCTGAAATGGGCACGTGGCCATCGGCACTGGACGTCGGTGCAGTGGCAGATCTTCATTATGCCGTTGACAGGGCGAGAATCCGTCGTCTTCCAGGGGAACAGCTCCCTGGACCTGTACTGCGGGACGGAGGCAAGCTGGCGGCTGCGACATTATGGTCTGGAGAACAATCAAGTGGGCATCTATGGATCTACTGGGGATCGTACAAGGCACCACGACGGCCAAGGAGTATCGTACATTAGTTGCAGACCACGTACAGCCCTTCATGACGATCACGTTTCCTGACGGCAGTGGCATTTTTCAATAAGGTAATGCTCTCTGTCACAAATCCAGGAGTGTGATAGAGTTGTTTCGGGAAAATTGAGGTGATTACTTTTGAATACATTGTGGGCGTGAGCAGTTATCAAAGTGTTACAGATATTTACTATCAAAAACAGTCTTGATCACAATTTATTTGTTACGGTGACCAGTTTCGACCACTACTGTGGTCATCTTCGGACCAATGAGTGATTCTCCAGCAGAAAGAGTTCCTCACTCATTGGTCTGAAGATGACTACAGTTTTAGTCGAAACCGGTCACCGTAATAAATAAATTGTGATAAAGATTGTTTTTGATAGTAAATAGAGGAGAGTTCCAATTGATATGCTGGCCCCCCAACTCGCCATATCTGAATCCTATAGAACACATTTTGGATGAATTAGAATGTGGCGTCAGAGCTCATGGTCCCCCTCCTCGGGAATTACTGGAATTAGAAGACTTGTGTGTGCAGAAGTGGTGCCAACCCCCTCAAGCGACCTACCAAGGCCGCACTGCCTCGATGCCACAACCCGTCTCCTCTGCTGCCCTTGCGAAAGGTGGACATACCGGCTGTTAGGTAGGTGGTCAAACGTTCTGCCTGATCAGTGATAGTGAGTCGTAGAAAAGTCGAACTATGTGAAACAAAGTATTTTCACTTGCTTTATTGTTCTTGTAAAATACAGAGACCATCTCTCCGAAATAGTGTACAATTAAACCACTGGTGGCAAACTTAAATGCCGACCGCGGTGGCCGAGCGGTTCTAGGCGCCTCAGTCCGGAACCACGCTCCTGCTACGCTCGCAGGTTCGAATCCTGCCTCGGGCATGGATGTGTGTGATGTCCTTAGGTTAGTTAGGTTTAAGTAGTTCGAAGTCTAGGGGACTGATGACCTCAGATGTTAAGTCCCATAGTGCTTAGAGCCATTTCAACCATTTTTGAGCAACCTTAAATACAGCCTCTGTCCGAGAATGCCACTGGAAAACCGTATAAACCAGATGCTTACAGTTCTTGCACAGTGCACGTACACGCTTACCGACTAACAGAGCATGCTACGTCTTAACAGTAGAGTAGTGTCTCAGCAATGATGTACTGATTCTTATGGCATGTGTTGGTTACTAATTTCTATCGGAGTTGTTAATTAAACAGCACTAATCGCTTTTCCCACTTCCTATAATAACACTATATTTCAAAGAAATGGAAATTTTACGAATTTTCGTTGTTTAAAAAAGTTTCCTTTAAAAACCAAAAGTCTTAGCACTGGGCTATGGCAAATTGATATGTCGGTCTTTCTAGCCGGTTTTTAGTCAAAACGAATAATACCTGTTATAGCCGGGCCCGGTAAATAGCGAGAAACACCCGTTATTCGGAACTAAAATACCGGTACCTGTTTTAACCGGTCAGTTTTTCTAATCTGCAGCTCATGTTACCATTCGGCATTATTGTTATTTAAACAGTAATTGATTCGCTGCATTGTTCGAGAAAAATATTTTTTAAGAGAAATGATCAGGATGAAACGACGCCATTCAGACACAAGCAGGTTCCAGATTAACAACCGCACATTTACATTCCGAGCGAGATCAAAATTTTCTTTACTGTAAGAGTAGATTTGCGGACTAATAATACCGATCAAGATGCGTAGATGGCAAATTAACAATACCGATTAAATTGAGGATGATATCAGATGTATAAACCCATTGAAAAATAGAATAAAAATCTGTCTTAAGCCAGCTACCTTCCTTAGAAAAGCTATACACATACGCTTCTTTGGGTCATAATGACCCGGTATGGTGTTTGAATGTAATGACGATTAGAAATTGTTAAAAATTATTATAATTTTGAATGTGGATTTATTTGTTGCTATATAAATAAATTTTACAGTATTACATGCCAACAATCTTAACCATGATGTCAGCTCTGGCCCTCAATGAGTCTATTGCACAATAGAGTATTTTAGTCAGCGTATAAACTGTCAACCACGGGAAAAATTAGAATGGAGTTTTACGTAGAGCTGCAAAGTTTGGGCAGTGATATCAAACCTGAGGTGAGCCTTACAAACATAGTTGTTACAATCTGAACACTTCATTGGCGTCTAATTGTCATAACTTGAGAGACAATTTGCATCTGGCAAGTTTACAGTTTTGCTTGCCACCGCCAGACCTGGCCTTTCATGGACTTTCTATTTCAGTACTTCTGACAATGACACTGACAGCATTTTCCTAGCTTCAGTATAAGGAGCAACTAGGAGTCTTCCCGATTCATCCAGTAATATTACTCTTTCGTAAAAAATATTTTCTTCCACCCTGGATTTATTTCTCTCCGCAACACAAAACATTGTAGACAGAAGTATTAATAATACTGTTGACCGGTGGTTGGTTCTCCTCCTGCAGATGTAGTTGCCAATAATCTGATACAGTGTGTCAGTTGTTCCCTTACTTGCATTTTAGTCCAATATCATCTTTTCTGTCTTCTCTGTTGTGCATTGTGCTCAAGAGAGGAACCTTCTTGTTCTTCCTTCGAACGTAAGATGAGACTGTGATGTACTAAGCAAAAAAGAACTTGGAAGTGTGAACGTCTTCTTTGCTTCTATAGATTTGTGTCTTCAAAACATAAGAAGTGGCACTATCACACAATGTTCATATTTGTACCAAATATTTTGTTGATTTGGTCGGTATATATTGTTTGAATGGAAAACGTCCTTGGAAACCACCAGTTGTTCATCCACGGTTACATTTGTTCAAGGATTATGTGGTGTCACCGCCAGACACCACACTTGCTTGGTGGTAGCCTTTAAATCGGCCGCGGTCCATTAGTATACGTCGGACCCGCGTGTCGCCACTGTCAGTGATTGCAGACCAAGCGCCGCCACACGGCAGGTCTAGAGAGACTTGCTAGCACTGCCCCCAGTTGTACAGCCGACTTTGATACCAATGGTTCACTGACAAATTACGCTCTCATTTACCGAGACAATAATTAGCATAGCCTTCAGCTACGTCATTTGCTACGGCCTAGCAAGGCGCCATATCCTTTGCTATTTATCTTGTGAAGCATGTACAGTTAAGAGAGATGTTCACCAATTGTGGATTAAAGTTAAGTATTCTACCGGTTACCTCCTGTTTTACTAGTCTTATTTCTCTGACCTGTTCCAGACCTCACGCCAGCCTGCGTGAGCTTAAACGCGTGCATTTCGGCCTCCTTTAGCAACACGGTGTTGGCTCTTCTGCCAACACATCAGATTACATAATTTTGAAAGTATTTCCTCACACTATCCCACAGAGCTCTTACAGGTTCTAACTTGTCATTTACTCTTCGTTGTCTTATATCAGACTTGTCATCGAAACGAAACACATGCGAGATTCAAAAAAACCGTTTCATTGACATTACAAAAGGAAGGATGCTCCAGCTGTTTCTGATCCCACAGACTCTTTGTTGATTCATCATATGATTTATACACACCAGTCACTAATCTAATGCTCCCCAGCTATCCCCATAAAGTCTTCGACCCTCAGTATTAATCATTCATTGTAACTTGAAAAGATGATTTTATATTATTTGCTATGACGATAGCGTATCTTGCCGGACGAGGAGTCAGTTTTAATGTTTGTAATAGACGCTCTTCCAGTCTGCGGAGAAAGTTCTATGTTACAACTAATTTTTTTGTCTTCGGACTGAATCGGATGAACAGATTGTACGTTGCCATTTGAGGTACTCTTATGTCAAATGTCTTCTGAATCAGATTAAGGATGAATGTTCTCATCACTGGTGTGATTTTCTTCTTCGGATACATTCTCCTCGCTGTCAGGTGTATTTACTAATGCTTCGAAATGCTCATCGGAAGGAATGCGTTTTGTCATAATAGCTACACAGAAATTATAACGATAGATACATGAAATGCGTCTGCCCAAAACAGTTGATGAAATATAACTGCTAGCGATAATGTTCCATAATAATGTGAACACAATGAACTTATTGAATTGCAATGTAACCTCCGATCAGTTCAAAAATAAGGAATCAGATATTTACTTTGCAATAGAAAACCGTTATGTGTATACCTCAGGCATGTAGAAATGAAACTTATTATGATATTTGTAGATTCTGTGATTTCTTAAGCCTCCCGGGTCAAACTGAACCGAGGAAAGAAAGGGTGACAAATTAAATTTTAGCAACAGGGAGAAAAGTAATTTTCTGACTTCAGCCTAAAGATATTTAGAATGCTTAGGAAAACAGTCATCACATTTGGAGGAATACCATTTAAATACTAAAAAGTTGTCGAAGAATAAATAAGAGAATTACCATTTAAATATTAAAAAGCTATGCAAGAACAAATTGCTTTTTGGGTCGTACTGGCCCGAAGATAACAGCAGGATTAATAATATTCACGTACGTTGATCAAAGAACATCTTTCGGCAGACTTTCTGGAAAATCACTGTTACTACTTTCACATAACCTGATTCACTTGTTCACGCAAATGCACTTACGTGTTTTAATTGTCTGTTACTTATTTTTAAATCATACATAGTAAATAAATATTTCATTCTGTTTCACATTAAGCCTACGTGTGACGCAACGTTGCGATGGCAATATCTTCATTAACGTCAGCCATATCTGCTGAGCCAGCCATCGGCTAGAAGTAAGCAACAGACCAAGGTCGCAAGAAGGTCTCGTAATTGAGTGTTGGGCACCTCCACGATCATTGTAGTAAGATAAAGGAAAAATTGAATTGTTTGCTCTTTTAGTAAATGTCATGGCGCCAGGAGTTAGTTGTAAAATAGTTGCAACATTCTGGACAGGCTTCGTTTCCGACTTCACTACACCATTTACGAAACGATCAACAAGAACCTATCAGCTGCATATCTAAGGAACGTGTTTAGTCTCCCAACGAAACCAACCCAACTGGGCGTCTTGGAGATAATGGAACATACGTTTTTTTATACCAGTACGACACAACTCTAGAAGAGAAATTTCCATAACATTAATAAAGTTAAATTTACTAAAACTATTCCACAGCGCGTCCAACAACCCAGTTGCAGGGGATGACTATTACTAAACTTATTAAACCCGAACCACATATAACGTTGACAACTTCCCAAATCCAGAGATGACTTGATGGAATGTCTATGTAGTTTAACATTATTCTGAGATATATTATCAGTTATATTTTGTTTCAGAACGATTGTCGGAGTGTCAGCGTGTGCCACTGTTTCCACTCTCTTGGCACTCCTCCCGACTGTTAGCTAGACAGAAAGAGGTTTCATACTTTGTGTATATTTTGTGCTGATTACAAATTCGACGAGATTCATATAGCCCTTATTTACTATTTCAAATATTTCATTGTCTCAGCTCGTTTTTCTACATATTTCCCCAGCAGTTAACGTTGGAGAGCGTGAATCAAGTCGGTGATGCCAATAATAAACTGCCATCGTAGCAACTTTAATTACATATCGCAGTATCGATGTTAGAACCTGCCGTCACAAAGATTTTTTCTCTGAAGTCAGATGTTATTCTGAAGAGTCATTTTTCTGCGAAGTCTGTATTGACCCCGAATTTCCTAATTGTCTTTTAAGGATCACGCATTAGCTTGGTAACGACGGAACGACACCACCAGCAACGCCGATTTTCTTTCATTCTGTTCACTAAATTCTAATCGGCCATTTCTCACTTTATTTTGTTTACATATTACCAACAACATTCAAAACGGTACCACATCGCAAGGGTAGATCACAGGCACAATTCTCAAAAAAGGGGAATCGAATTTGGAAACTACAAACTCTATGAGTACTGTTAAGCACTAATATTAACAAAATCGCTGGTACCTGTGTGCCTCTGGAGCTATCTGTGACGTTTTGGTTCAATTCCTTCTAGTATCAAGTTGGTTAACTTATATTTAAAAGCTATATCTGCGATCAAATGTAAATGCTAATTAGCAAATATTGGATCGTATCTCTTACGAAACTAGTCTTTTTTTGTTTTTAATCACTCATCACATGAAAGTAAATTAAAAATCTTTATCGTTATGAGAAATTCCTTGTCGTTAAATGAGAGAATTATTGACATCAGCAACACTGTTTAGCCTTCAGATGTAAAAGAAAAATTTTCTCTCCCTTTTGATATTTCACATTTCTTTATCGAATCTTAATTTGTATTGAACATTAGCATTTTTGTCAGATTGATACTTAAAATCTTAAGTCGTAATTTACTTAGAAAATTTGTTCCACTATTATTGATAAGAGATATATACATTATTAAACAGGCTGCACTGTTCACATGATCATCGGGTCCCAGATACAGGTTGGCTATACAACAGCTTGCAGAGAAAATTAAAAAAAATCGATTTTCAGTATACCATGTAATTACTGACCAAACTTAAAATTTTATAATGCTGTTGTAATCTACTAATTAAGACGTAAACTTTCGTTAAAAGTTCAACACAGTAAGATACATCATAATGTCTGCAACTGTGTATACAGAGTGACCAAAAAAGTATTTGAATACTTTGACAGATGGTAGTACTCATCGAAACAAGAAAAATAAGTCGCAAAAACATGGGTCCGGAAATGCATACTTTGTGCAATAAACACGGGTTCACAGGAGATGTTTAACGTAGCGTCCATTCATGACAATCCACCGTATGCCGTCCCACGTAAGGAATGCCGCACCCTTTGAAGTACAACCTGTTGTGGTACCTGCTGGCACGCATTGAAGACGCGACCCTGTAGTTCCCCAACATCACTGATTGGCGTGGCGAAGACCAGCTCCCTCAAGTGTTCCCATAACCAAAATTCTATAGGATTGAGGTCTGGGGAACGATTAGGCCAGGTGTTCCCCATCCCCCATCCCCATCCCTCCGACCAATCCAACGGTCCTGAAAAGTCTGCTTCAGATGTTCGCACCTATTGTGACGACAATGTATTGGTACGCCATCATGCATGAACAACATTTGGATTCGTTGCAAGACAGTCAATACATTAATGAGGAAATCCAGAGAATACGTCCCAGTTAACATTTGTGGGAGAATCTATGAATCCACCGCCAAGTCGCCTGGCCATACTTTGATATAGAAACGTTATTGATGCCTTCTTTCCTGAATTGCTTGGGGATTTACATCTGCCCAATCATCCTGGTCATGAAAATTCACAACACCACCTCTTGTGAACTCTGCCTCATGAGAGAATTTGGATGTGAACAGTGGATGTGCGGCATACTTCTGCAACAGCCATTAACAGAACCGCCATCGGCTACGATGAACCTGTGGCCTTAGGACCTAAACGTGCTGTAGATGACGTGGATACAGCAAGTGTTCATTATGTACCCCCCAGGTAAGAGAATTGTATATGTCTTCTGTTACTGCTGATCGTCGCAGACTAGTCCCAGGGTTTCTTACACCAATCATAGCATAGGCTCCTACACGTCAGGCGTGAGGTCCGCGTGGGTCCTTCCACTGTCACGCTTTCAAGGTGCCAGAGTACCTGTATCTCTCAGAAGAAGTCTGCCGAACAGCCTGTCAGAGGGCAACTCTGCGTTGTGGATATGTTTAGCGTAGAGAGCACGGGATCTCAGGCTACGTCCATTTGCTGAACTGTAGCCGTATATAATATCCGCCATTTCACTTGTCGAGTGGTAGGCTTCCATTGCTAACAAGTAGTGGAAGAGAGAAAATATAAATGTACTACACCAATTGTACGTGTAAACAGAGCAAGAAGAGAAAAAACAGAAGTGAATCCGCGTTTGGAAGAAGGTAAAACACGGCGATACGTACCCAGGGTTGACAGTACTGTAGCGTAAGGCACATAAACAGGAATGAAAATAGCCTACAACACGACTCGAACCGCACAACTGCCTGAAGACTACCTAATGGTAGGTAGAGTACTATGGCTAAAGCACTCCGTCTTCAGGCCACGAGCGGCCTGCCGGGACCATCCGATCGCCGTGTCATCCTCAGTGGAGGATGCGGATAGGAGGGGCGTGGGGTCAGCACACCGCTCTCCCGGTCGTTATGATGGTATTCTTGACCGAAGCCGCTACTATTCGGTCGAGTAGCTCCTCAGTTTGCATCACGAGGCTGAGTGCACCCCGAAAAATGGCAGCAGCGCATGTCGGCCTGGATGGTCACCCATCCACGTGCCGACCACCGTGATCTCACGAGAGCCGGTGAATTCACTGCGGCAAGGCCGTTGCTTAGAGTACTATAAATAAGATATCTTAATATCCTGCCGACACATTTGACGGAGCGCCAATGTAGCGACTGTGCTCTTATTCGTAACCAAGGGTTACGCAATTCTTGCTACAAACACGTGTTTATCTCGGACATTATGCCTTTCTGGACTAATGTTTATTGCATTTATTTTTCTTGTTTCGGTGAGTAATACCACGTCTTGAAATATTGTACACTTTTTTGAACACCCTCTGTATCTTCAGGCAGCGTTATTCAAGACGCCAAAATTACCCAGACCATATCCATTCAGTATTTGAGAATTATATCACTTATCATCCTCCAGCTTTTTCTTACTGACACTGCCCACCAAATAATTACAGCAATAAAGCTTATATCTTCCTATACTTCTGCTTTTCAGACAGTAAAACTTGTGCATCAGCCACGATGTTTTAATTTACTGCTGTAAGTAGGCTGTTTATGTGTTTCTATGTTGGTAGCGCTGTGTAGCGCTCTGTATTCAACCTTCGACTGCGCTGTGCGCACTGTGTAAGAGACTCTCTGTGGCTGGTCGGACTTACAGTTGCAGGTGAACAGCCGGCAGTGATGGAAGTTGCGAGTGAGTAGTCTGTAGTGATGGAAGTCAGAGGTTAATAATTAGCAGTTTTGGAGGTTTGCAGTATTAGCGCGAGCGGACGATATGGACATGTCCAGCTTGGAGACTGAATATTATTCACTATTATATAATTTTTTGAACTGGATGTCATGCACGATTATATAATTTTTCAACTGGTTGTCACAGTATTAAGGTAAAAATATATGTTGCTTGCTTTGCTATAAAATTTCTCCTTTGCTCACCAAATGCCTATTAGTAGTTAGAGCCTACAGTAGTTAGAATCTTTTATTTAGCTAGCCGTATTGGCGCTTGCTGTATTGCAGTAGTTCGGTTAATGAAGATTTTTATGAGGTAAGTGACTTATTTAATGTATAAGTTATTGTTAGGACTTCTGCTAATTCAGGGCCATTCTTGTTTATTGATTATTTGAAGTCACGTTATCATTTTTTTGAGCCGTCAGATTACATTGCGCTAGAGCATTGTGGGACTGTGTTGAGATGATAAAGAATAGTAAAGTGACACTAGCATAAAATCTCACTCAGTAGTTTCAGAGTGAAATAACGCAGAAGTTGCACTTTCTCAGTAAGTAAAATCATTTTAAGAAGTTTCACCTGGCTGCTGAGTAAAATTGACTATAATGTCTCTTTACTAGTCTTTTATAATATCAACACTGACCTACAGAATTTGCCCGGACTAATACAGCTCAAACGTTTCCTATTCATTAATTCCTCACAATATTCAACGGTAACGCGATCTACTGCTTAAAAATAATAATCTGACTTCACATCATAAATACAAAAGACTGGCCCTACAATAACCTTTACGTTACATAAGTCACTTACCTCACAAAAATCTTCATTACCCGAACTACTCCAATACAGCAAGCGTAAATAGAGCCAGCTAAATAAAAGATTCTATCTACCGTATGCTCTAATTACTAATAGACATATGGTTAGCAACGGAAAGGTTTTGTTGCAAAGCAAACAATAAATGTTTCTACCTTATTAATGTGACAACCAGGTGAAAAATTATATAATCGTCCGTGACATCTAGTTCCAAAAATTATATAATCGTGAATTATATTCAATCTCCAAGTCGAACACGTTCAGATCGTCTGCTTTCGCTAACACTGCAAACCTCCAACACTTCTAATTATTAACCTCTAACCTCCATCACTACTGACAACTCACAATCAAATCCCATCACTGCTGGCTGTTCACCTCCAACTGCAAGTCCGACCAGCCACAGAGTCTCTTACAGAGTGAGCACAGCGCAGTCAAAGATTTAATACAGAGCGCTACATAGCGCTACCAACATACAAAAACATAAACAGCCTACTCACGTTGCATCTGTACCACCAACGCCGTCTGAAACAGATACTGCAGACAGGATCCACGTATAACAGTGAATATACTGAACCTGCCGAATTATAACACTGTACGACACATTGTTCAGGAGAAGTGGTGTCATGAACAATGATACGCGTGAAAAAGCAGTTTCTCCTACAACGGCGCGTAAATTGCTCAGACTATAGTAATCCAGTTTGGGATTGGACTTTTTCATTAGTGTGTGGGTTAATAAGCCGAAATTAATGAAACCAACATTATTACGGTTTTGTATCATCTATCAGAAATGTTTCACACGATCAACGCCAAATATGTAAGACATCAACTCATTTCTTAATTAATCGCATGTTGAAGCTGTTTCTCGCACCGTAGTTAGAGTCTTTCAAGAGTCATTGTGGGAAGGGTGTGGGGTTGGGTTTTTACTCGTTTATAAATAAAAGTAAAATCTATTACTTTTAGAGAGAATGGATGCAAAGAGCTATTAGGTAGAAAATTTAGCTTCTAGGAATTCAGCTACCAGCAATTATTCTGATACCATGGAAATGTACTTACCAGCACTCGGAAACCTTGAGATCTTCAAAGGGAAGAAGGTAAAAGAATTGTTAAAGAATTGATTCATACTGATTCAGGAAATTGATCTCTGGGCACTGAACTTCAAACTCTAGATACACACCATGTGGTCAAATATATCCATACCCTCCTAAGTAATGTGGAAATGACCATTCGGTGTCACACGAGATAGACCCTCCACTGTGGAAGGAGGCGGGGAATATTGTGCTGCCAACAGAGAGGCAGTGACAGCAGAATGAGTCGATCAGTGGAGCTTATTGACTTCGGACGTGGACCAGTCGCTGGATGTCATCTGTGCTTAATGAGTTTAAAACAAGGAGCACCATGAGTGAGCAGCTCCTGTACGCCACACATTTTTGTACTCAGTAGTAAGCTTTGCTTGAGACGGCGTAAAGAGAGTTGCCACAGGTCATAGGTCAATGAATGAGTGGAAACGTGTGGTTTGGACTGGTGTATCAGGCTGTACTCCGCGGCAAAACGATGGAAGGGCTTGTTGGGTAATGCTTCGAGTATTATATGGACATCATGTGCACTGTTATTAGTGAAGAACGGAGGTGATGGTGCTACAGTATGGGAAGCGTTTCGTGGTTATGAATATGAAGTGATTTTTCAGCATTGTGTACTTTGTGCAGTAGAGGAACAGTTATAAGACGATCATTGTTTATACGAGGGTAATCCCAAAAGTATGGTCTCCTACTTTTTTTTATAAATACAGAAACCTGTTCATTTCTACAGTGGTTTACATCAGTTTACAGCTTGAACACTTAATTATTTTTCGACATAATCACCATTTCTGTCGGTGCATTATTGTAGACGCTGTGGCAGTTTTTGTATGCCCATGTCATATACCAGCTCGCCGCTTTGCTGTTCAGAAATTTATGAACCTCTTCTTCACCTCGTCGTCGGAGCTGGACCGCTTTCTGGCCAGGTGTTCTTTTAACTTAGAGAACAGGTGATCGTCACTGGGCGCCAAGTCAGGACTACACTGTGGGTGGGTGTTGTGTTCCACTGAAACTGTTGCAGGTTTGCCGAGCGATGTGTGGGCAAGCGTTGTCATGGAGAATGTGTATGCCCTTGCTCAACATTCCTTTTCTCCGGTTCTGAATTGCCCGTTTGAGATTTTTCAGTGTCTCACAGTACCTGTCAGCGTTGATTGTGGTCCCAGTGGGCATAAAGTCGATCAACAATACCCCTTTCCGATCCCAAAAAATAGTTGTCATGGCTTTACCGGCAGACTGTGTTTCTTTGAATTTCCGTGGCTTTGGTGAAGAAGTATGCCGCCACTGGCGTGATTGTTGCTTGGTCTCAGGTGTAAAGTGGTATTCCCAGGATTCGTCCCCTGTGACAATTGAGTCCAGGAAGTTGCCCTGTTCGGCTGCAAGGCGGTGAAGAAATGCGCGGGAAGCATCAACTCGTTGCCGCACGTGGTCCTCGGTCAGCATGCGTGGCATCCATCTTGCGCACACCTTCCGCTAGTTCAATGTTTGCGTTAAAATTCTGTGAGCGGTGCTTCGGGAAACCTCAGGAACCAACGTGCAGAGTCCGCAGCTCGTGGTCGTGCGGTAGCGTTCTCGCTTCCTGCGCCCGGGTTCCCAGGTTCGATTCCCGGCGGCGTCAGGGATTTTCTCTGCCTCGTGATGACTGGTTGTTGTGTGATGTCCTTAGGTCAGTTAGGTTTAAGTAGTTCTAAGTTCTAGCGGACTGATGACCATAGATGTTAAGTCCCATTGTTCCCAGAGCCATTTGAACCATTTTGAACCAACGTGCAGAGATCATTCAGGGTGATCCGCCGATCTTCAGTCATGCTTTGCTCAACCTTCAACACTGTCTCCTCACAAACTAACGGGCTCCTGCTCCTTTATTCGTCGTGAATTTCGGTCCGACCAGCTGAAAACTCTCTACATCACTTACGGACATTTTTGACATCCATGCACGACTCACCATACACTTCCGTGAATTGGCGATGGATTTCAATCGGAGCAGTGCCCATTGCGTTTAAAAACCGAATAACTGCGCGTAATTCGCACTTGGCGGTAACATCCAACGGGAGCTCCATTCTCAACGACTGCCAAGCCAAGACCGAGGGCCTCAGCGGGGCGTGCGCATGTTTACACACAGCGCGTGAAGCTGAGCAACTGAAGCTGAGCAACTGCCACACAAACAGAGTTCTGTACTAATAAAAAAAAATAGGAGACCTTACTTTTGGGATTACCCTCGTATCAGCAATGACAATGCTCCCTGTCATAGAGCAGCGTGTGTCAGGCAATGTTCTGTGGTCAGTATCATTCCAGAAAAGGCCTGACATGTCCAGAATCTCGAGATGAACCAAATGGAACGCTTTTGGAATGAGTCAGATGGTCGCCTTAGCTCCAAAGCTCAGCGTCCGACATTATTACCTTCTCTCATCTCTTGAGGGAAAATTGGCCACCATTCCTCCACAGACATTCAGACAGCTCCTTCAATGGGTCCTCAGCATACTCCATGCTGTCATAAAGGCGAATAGTGGACACACACTACACTAATCTCCTCTAAAATTGGTCCGGATGCTTCTGATCAGATAGCGTATGAAGAAAATTCTAAGACCGCCAGTTTGTAAGGTCTGATTGTCACATAAAGGCCAAGCAGAGAGTGACTGAAAAAGTCTCTTGGTGCTAAACAATACGTTTATTTTCAATTAAAACCTAATCAGTAACCAAAATAAAACCTGCGTGTTCGGTAGTGCATATCTGTCGCATCAAACTCTTGTGCTGGACGATGTTCAGTAGCGATTATTTTCTGTTTACTTGTTCCAACAGCCCTGCAGAATTTTAGAAATGACAACATTATCAACGTGCACTGTTATTTACACGTATTTATTTATTTGAGGTCGCTGTTTCATCTGTTGTTACGTTCTCCAGTATTAGTTCTCTTTGAACGGCGTCAGTGCATATTTATTTGACGTGTCAGTAACGTTTAAATATTTTGCACGCGTAATACAACAGGATTCCCGTCCATTTATTTCGAAGGACTTAGGACTTCATACATTCAGTCGCATCAGGTTTACGTAAACTACGCTCGTGTTTACTCCTGTGCATACACAGCAATATATACACTGTAGCCTATGAAACATTAAAAATTTTAAACTATATACATTTTTTAAAAAGTTCACTCACCATATCTTAGAACAAGTAAGACAACGCTCAAATTAAGTATCAATTGACTATTTTCATAGATAGTGATAATGACGCTCTGACACCTTCGAGATGTGCACAATATGTAAATCTGATACCCCAGAAAAACTATTTGAGAACTCTATCTGATTACAGAAGTTGAACACAGATTTACATTCATATATTCAATGCGACTGATATAAATATGGCCTGCGGATGTTATATTTATACTTTGCATTCTGTGTATTCATTCGCAAAGTCAGTGAACTAAATTCAACATGTATTAGGTTTCTGCCTCTGGTGCGCACTGAGGATGTTGCCTCTATTATATAATGATCGATCTGGTATGCAGAAATAACTGAGTCATGTCAATGAGCATCAAAATCCAGACTCTCTTTTTTACCTAACATTTTAATAGTGAACGAGATGATGCAGCACAATATTTGAAAAATAGCGATCAGCAAAACAGCACGTATCGACCTACCTTCACCAGCAAGTGAAAATGAACAGCGTGCAAAGAAACGTGCAATAAATAGCAAATGAAGTGAGGGCTTAGAAAGATCGGCTAATAAAATATCTGTGGACATTAATCACTGGTTCTTAGACAGTTCTTTGTCACTAAACTTTGAAAAAAAAAAACACTACATGCAATTACAACTTGTAAGGGGTGTCCCACGAGTATATGCCCAACATACGATGACAAGCAGATAGAAGAAGTGGACAAGGTTAAATTCTTGGGATTACAGCTTGATAATAAATTCAACTGGAAGGAGCACGCCACAGAACTGCTGAAGCGTCTAAACAAAGCTGTATTTGCCATATGAATTCTGTCAGACATAGGGGATATAAAAATGAAAAGGCTGGCATACTATGCTCATTTTCACTCCATAATATCATACGGGATTATTTTTTGGGGTAATTCATCAAGCCAAGCTAACGTTTTCCAGGATCAAAAACATGCAATAAGAGTGAAACTTCCTGGCAGATTAAAACTGCGTGCCCGACCGAGACTCGAACTCCGGACCTTTGCCTTTCGCGGGCAAGCGCTCTACCATCTGAGCTACCGAAGCACGACTCACGCCCGGTACTCACAGCTTTACTTCTGCCAGTACCTCGTCTCCTACCTTCCAAACTTTACAGAAGCTCTCCTGCGAACCTTGCAGAACTAGCACTCTTGAAAGAAAGGATATTGCGGAGACATGGCTTAGCCACAGCCTGGGGGATGTTTCCAGAATGAGATTTTCACTCTGCAGCGGAGTGTGCGCTGATATGAAACTTCCTGGCAGATTAAAACTGCGTGCCCGACCGAGACTCGAACTCGGGACCTTTTCCTTTCTTTCAGGAGTGCTAGTTCTGCAAGGTTCGCAGGAGAGCTTCTGTAAAGTTTGGAAGGTAGGAGACGAGGTACTGGCAGAAGTAAAGCTGTGAGTACCGGGCGTGAGTCGTGCTTCGGTAGCTCAGATGGTAGAGCGCTTGCCCGCGAAAGGCAAAGGTCCCGAGTTCGAGTCTCGGTCGGGCACGCAGTTTTAATCTGCCAGGAAGTTTCATATCAGCGCACACTCCGCTGCAGAGTGAAAATCTCATTCTGGATGCAATAAGAGTTATATGTGATGTGAATTCAAGAACATCCTGCAGAGGCCTATTTAGGGAACTGGGGATACTAACTACTGCTTCCCAATATATTTATTCCTTAATGAAATTTGTCATTAAAAATATATCCCTTTTACAAACCAACAACTTAGTTCATGGAATCAATACTAGAAATGTGACTAATCTTCAAAGGGTTTTAAAGTCACTTACTCTTCTACAATAAGGTGTGCGTTATTCAGGAACAAACATTTTCAATAAGTTGCCAGCAGGCACAAAAAGCTTAACAACCAATGAAATTCAGTTTAAGAGAAGGCTAAAGGATTTATTGGTGGCCAACTCATTCTACTGCATTGATGAATTTCTGAGTAGAACCAATAACTTAGTGTGTGTGTGCTTGTGTGTGTGTGTGTGTGTGTGTGTGTGTGTGTGTGTATAAAGCATAATGTAACTTCTGCAACAATTCAGTGCAGTACTGTGTTCATTGTAAATAAGTATTGTAATAGTTCTACATTTATAACCTCATAAATAAATCTTTTTATTTTAAATTCAGTGCATTAATGCGATCTTAATAAATGAGTGGTGTAAAACGATCCATTCATATAGTGTTAATTTAAAAAAAAATAGAAAATGACTCTCACTCTACTTGAGACCTGTGGAAGGTACATTAGCTTATTTGTTTTAGTTGTAAATATTTATCACGTGTTATTATTTTTTCTGACATGTTCTACATCCTGGAGAACCCCCTCGCTACTGATCAATTGGAATGAAAATAAAGCTAATCTAATCTAATCACTACCTGCATGTTCTGGGATCGGAATTCATGAGTGGTTGTACATCGTAAAGTAAGGTTACAGGTTTCCACAAGATGGCACTCATGCAACATGTTGCATAGGTGCCATATTGTGGAAACCCGTGACATTGCATGACTTAACACAATGAATGACATGGCATACTTCGAAGAAAATCATAAAGCAATAGGGTGATAAGCGTTTATATTACCACTGAATACACAAGAACGTAACTTTACAGTCACTCAGGGATATTGAAACCATCAGTATAATTCTTGGACGTTAAGACTTCTTTATTTTGTACTAGCGAACTCTACAATGCTTCGAATCTGCTAAAAATATATGGGAATTGGATACAGGACCTAATCTCATTATCTCAACCCCCCCTCCTTCCATACCTCTCCTCCTCCACTCTCACTTTACCCGTCTCCACCTCCTCATCTCCCCTATCGCTGTCAGTCACCTTCCCGCCGATTTTGTCCACCTCTTATCCCATACTCCTCCTTCCTCACCTCTCTGTTCAAATGTTCCTTTCCTTTCTTTATATTCATTTGCTTCCCCATTCTCTGTCCATCTCCTCCTAAGCCTCTCTCTGAGCATTGCAATTTCGATCTCAATGCATTGCAGCGTTGACAAACATTGCCCATTTTTAAGAAGTCACCAATATACCAGCGGCGTAATCGGCTGTGGGATCGTATATGAATGCCAAACGCTCATTTCGAATTGTCACGTTTGGCCTTTTGTTTTGGCAACGTTCAAGATTATTTTCTGCGTAAGATCCAACTGAGTGAGTCGAAATCGACTGTATTCGTTGTTTAGACTCACAATAGATCGTGCTTGGGAAATTCTTCGATCTTCAACGTTGTCCATACTCTTCGTCAGACTCACTGACTCGACCATCATATGGTTGGCTTGCGTTGCTCCAACGCCGACCGGTATTCCAAAGCGTCGCTCGTGTCATTTTCCAAACAGATAAACCATGAACCGAAATTACCAGGAACTCATGTCAATTCAGTCTTTGCAACGTATCATGGATACAGTAGATTACCACCCATAACACAATGAAATATGGCTTTCATTTATATTCATTTTCGCAATTTGTCAGTACTCAATGTGGATCTTGTTCTTATTACGAAAACATGCGACAGAAGAACTGTCAAACCGAACGTCACATGTTTTCTGTCATGAACACACCTGACTGAAAACCAACCGTAGCACTTCTTTCATTGGGGTTTTTATACAAAAATGCCATCAAAATTTCCGGTTTTTCGGATGGCTTTTCCAAAAATTTTCTTTCATATAAACCTTGTCCTGACAATCACGAACACAAGTAAAAAAACTAATAGGCCAAATATGTCCAGCAGTCCTCAGGTGATGCAATTTCTTTTAATTTATATAGACTACTATCACGACTTCCGCCGTAAGCCATTAGCTAGTATAATAATAAGAAATATGATTGGAATCTCTTAAGTGAAGTCATTATCAATATTTAGAGCTATATATATATATATATATATATATATATATATATATATATATATATATATATACAGGGTGTTTCAAAAATGACCGGTATATTTGAAACGGCAATAAAAACTAAACGAGCAGCGATAGAAATACACCGTTTGTTGCAATATGCTTGGGACAACAGTACATTTTCAGGCGGACAAACTTTCGAAATTACAGTAGTTACAATTTTCAACAACAGATGGCTCTGCAAGTGATGTGAAAGATATAGAAGACAACGCAGCCTGTGGGTGCGCCATTCTGTACGTCGTCTTTCTGCTGTAAGCGTGTGCTGTTCACAACGTGCAAGTGTGCTGTAGACAACATGGTTTATTCCTTAGAACAGAGGATTTTTCTGGTGTTGGAATTCCACCGCCTAGAACACAGTGTTGTTGCAACAAGACGAAGTTTTCAACTGAGGTTTAATGTAACCAAAGGACCGAAAAGCGATACAATAAAGGATCTGTTTGAAAAATTTCAACCGACTGGGAACGTGACGGATGAACATGCTGGAAAGGTAGGGCGACTGCGTACGGCAACCACAGAGGGCAACGCGCAGTTAGTGCAGCAGGTGATCCTACAGCGGACTCGGGTTCCCGTTCGCCGTGTTGCAGCTGCAGTCCAAATGACGCCAACGTCCACGTATCGTCTCATGCGCCAGAGTTTACACCTCTATCCATACAAAATTCAAACGCGGCAACCCCTCAGCGCCGCTACTATTGCTGCACGAGAGACATTCGCTAACGATATAGTGCACAGGACTGATGACGGCGATATGCATGTTGGTTTACTGAGGAAGCTTATTTTTACCTGGACGGCTTCGTCAATAAACAGAACTGGCGCATATGGGGAACCGAAAAGCCCCATGTTGCAGTCCCATCATCCCTGCATCCTCAAAAAGTACTGGTCTGGGCCGCCATTTCTTCCTAAGGAATCATTGGCCCATTTTTCAGATCCGAAACGATTACTGCATCACGCTATCTGGACATTCTTCGTGAATTTGTGGCGGTAGAAACTGCCTTAGACGACACTGCGAACACCTCGTGGTTTATGCAAGATGGTGCCCGGCCACATCGCACGGCCGACGTCTTTAATTTCCTGAATGAATATTTCGATGATCGTGTGATTGCTTTGGGCTATCCGAAACATACAGGAGGCGGCGTGGATTGGCCTCCCTATTCGCCAGACATGAACCCCTGTGACTTCTTTCTGTGGGGACACTTGAAAGACCAGGTGTACCGCCAGAATCCAGAAACAATTGAACAGCTGAAGCAGTACATCTCATCTGCATGTGAAGCTATTCCGCCAGACACGTTGTCAAAGGTTTCGGGTAATTTCATTCAGAGACTACGCCATATTATTGCTACGCGTGGTGGATATGTGGAAAATATCGTACTATAGAGTTTCCCAGACCGCAACGCCATCTGTTGTTGACAATTGTAACTACTGTAATTTCGAAAGTTTGTCTGCCTGAAAATGTACTGTTGTCCCAAGCATATTGCAACAAACGGTGTATTTCTATCGCTGCTCGTTTAGTTTTTATTACCGTTTCAAATATACCGGTCATTTTTGAAACACCCTGTATATATATATATATATATATATATATATATATATATATATATATATATATATATTCTAGTTATACTGACCATGGTTGTATTTGACCGAAATCATTACTGTAATACAAAATAAAGAAGTCTGTACAGTAAAATGGCAGAAATAAGATTTAAACATTTTTACATGACTGTGGCACAACAACATGAAAAAATTTACGGCAAGCAAGAGAAACATCGTTTTCTCCACTTTCAGATACTGAATAATTGAAAACTATTGTATACTTCAAGAGAGCGTGACCTCTTCGAAATTACAGTAATACAAAGTGACAAAATAAACTACGATACCATAATCAGTTTACATTCAAATAAATAGTAGCCACCTATAAGCTCTCATTTGACTGTGCATAAGCATTCAGCCTGGCTTCTATGTGCAGAATGGCCATGACCTAGCAAAGCCTATCTAGACTCTACACAACAACTGAGCTTCAACGTGGCAGATATACTAAAATTATCTCAGCCAATTCTCTATTCACTGTACAAAATGCGCAACATTTTTGGCTTAGGGGAACGTTCACCAGACAAAAGTGCTCTTCCCACGAAATACAGCTCCACCAACAATAACACAGAATCGAACGTGAACTGCAGCAGAACATAAACTAGCGTGGAATGGAGTGGTGACTATTCTTTCAAACGAGCAGTACCGCATGGCCTACTACCCGCGAACGATTCTCTTTGGTCGAAAGCAAACTGACTCTTTAAAGACACAGAACTGCTTCAAAGACCAAGTAAATAGTATGCCAAAGAGCTTGGAATGCTTAATCGAAACTGATCGTAGAAGACTTTATCTAAAGTATGGGCATGACAAATGTCGTGATGTGCCACAAAGATAATGTGGCAAAATGAAAGTGCTGACTGAACAGGCTCCCTTCACTATAAACCCTACGCCTAACAATGGAGCAAATCCTATCTAACGTTAAAGATGTGGGTGATAGCCGAGAGGAGCTACTAGTGCAGACGACATTGTTTTCTTTTTCATTCTTTCAGGTTACGTATATAAAGAGGCAAGTATTCTCTAAAATAACAAAAATTGTTGAAGTACAGAATACAATTTAAATAGTTAATGTAGGAAACAAAGTTAGCATTACTGATGACAGCAACAAGTTCATGTGGAGTTCTTAAAAATATGACACCTAGTATCCGTTAGCTCTCCTTTACATTCGTATTTATACAACGTACTAACATTGGGATTGGTTTTACAATTTCTGAGACATGGTTTTTAGACATTGTGATCTTCTGACCTTCATTGCTTACATATTCTGCCCTCACAATCATATTCCGCACATCAAGACCCAAACTCGATAAGATAAAGTCAATGTTTTATGAATTCATGTAAACGATATGCAAATGACTAATAAATCGCAAGTACACACCATGGTTGAATTACTCGATGCTTGCGTACACACATACATTCCAGACACGACGGTCACAGGAGCTTTTAGTTCGAGAGAGGCAACCGCACGCCAGGAGGCCGGTCCCAATCCATCTACGTCGGCCAGTGACCGCTCGTGGAGCGGGCAGCGTTTGCCCGAGTGCATGGAGGAACGACCTCGTGTTCGGCTTAAAATCAAATTCCGCTACATTGTGTGGGAGCGACCAGCGTCCGCATTCTTTGTAAACAGAGCACGCAGTTTCAGAGACTTTCACAGGGAGACAGCAAACGCCAAAAAGCCGATGCTACAAATTTCCAGATTGGTCGCCTTAGACGTAACTTCTCCAGTTTTAGAAGAGCGATACTGACTGGCAAACGGTATTTCTAACGCCTTGAGCTGAAGGAGTAATGGAAGAGACTGAAAGATATACTCCTTCACGTCTGGCGTGGAGAGGTGGCCATTCCACTGTTGCTCTTGGAGCGAGAACACGTAACGAGAGCGTGCGCGCTCGTACATGTACTTAAAGAATGAGGAACAAGTCTCTCCTCAGTACTTCACTGGGAAAGCACCTCTGTCGAGAGCGAATCAGAGAGCGACTCTATATTGAGTCCTTGCGATAAAGCATTGTTTCCTGTGTTGACTGCCTCACTTATTGTGCGGTGTGAAGAGACAGAGTTGTAGTTAAACGCCTGCGACCGAATTTTTGAGTGGCATCGGGGTGGACTGGTTATCTGACCGGTGTACCACGCCAATAGTTAGACTAGTGGCGAATAGGAGCCCTTGACTTCATCAAGGCGCAGGGAGAGTTTGATTGGCGAAGGTCAATCCAGATAGAACGAGAGTTATCTTATTTGCCAGCATCGAGCGGCACAGACAGCAGTCATCGCAGCTTATGGTATTTTACACTACAGCTCTTGTGGGCCCCATATTTCCTCCACAACAGTACACTTCACTGCATTTCACACGCGACAGCTTCGACTGTACCTACAACATTTTAACGCATAATTATTCAAGTTTAGTAGGTACGGCTCTCAGCCATTCTGCCTAGTCAATAACAATCTTAAACTTTGTGCAGGAATTTCATTAGCGAATCTTATCCTTAAGAGGTAACTTCACATTCCGAAAAGAACCTGGAAATAACGTGTTAAGTTCATAACTAAAAGTGCCATTGTGATTCCTGAGAGTTTTTGAAAAAAAAAGTATTAATTTCCGTTAGTTTCATGTTTTTCTTACACTAACTAGCACTACTCCAGTACCAAGTATTCCACTAGCCACGTAAGAAATTTTGTGATTTTTTGTGTCATTTCCTTACAGCAGACGACTCCAGAAGATATTTATTGCTGAAAGTTTTTCAGTCATTTCTCTTTAGAACGTTAGGAGCGTCTGTTTGACTTCTCTAGTAGTGTGGGGGTGGAAATTGCATCTTGCAGGAGCCACATGGTAAAGGGTACATCTCAAATTAATCCGT
This sequence comes from Schistocerca cancellata, assembly GCF_023864275.1. NCBI lineage: Eukaryota > Metazoa > Arthropoda > Insecta > Orthoptera > Acrididae > Schistocerca > Schistocerca cancellata. The sequence continues at coordinate 125,729,671 of NC_064631.1, forward strand.
TGCGCAGAATGACAGAATAGCACTCCCACACTCACATGGTTTGCTACTGAAGTGCAGTAATATTCTCCACGACCAAATTCACTACCCGTATTACGTAGGACGGACTTCGCAGCGACGGTGGATCATAGTCAGCATGCATGCTCACTTATGAGTGTGTAGCTAGAACATAAGCATTAAAAGAACATTCACACTTGCATCGTGTATTCTTACGTGTGCTTTCAACCACTGTATCACACACTGTTTAAGTCCTTTATCTTCCCTCAAGTGGCATTACCTCCCTTGGAACGTATTGTTCATATTGACATTTTTTCTACTTTTTCTCTCAGGGGCTGTCTCCTGCAGTTTGTCCCCATTTAACGCAATCACCCAGTACAATACCGACCAAGGTTCACATACCATGTTTTAATCATTGTAAGTTTACACAGAGGCGACACAAGTTAAGGCCCGCCGCGGTGGCCGATCGGTTCTAGGCGCTCAGTCCGGAACCGTGCGACTGCTACGGTCGCAGGTTCGAGTCCTGCCTCGGGCATGGATATGTGTGCGATGTCTTTAGGTTAGTTAGGTTTAAGTAGATCTAAGCTCTAGGGGACTGATGACCTCAGATGTTAAGTCTCATAGTGCTCAGAGCCATTTGAACCATTTTTTGACACAAGTCATGGGATAGCTCCACATATCGTCTCGCACCTCCCTTTGCCTGGCACAGTCCAGCAACTCGCCTTGCTATGGAATCAACAAGTCGTTGGAAGCCCCCTCCAGAGATATTGGGCCACGCTGCCTCCACAGTCGTCCACAACCGAGAAAATGTTGCTAGTACAGGATTCTGGCCACGCACTGACCTCTCGATTATGCCCAAAAATTTTCGTGGGATTGAAGTCGGGCGATCCGGTCGGCCACATGCACTGTCATCCCCACCGATGTATAGGAACACGAAGTCCGTGAATGTCTGCAAAAGGTCTCCAAGTAGCCCAGCGTAACCATTTCCAGTTAACAATTGGTTCAGGTTCAGTTAGACCCAATCCAATGCATCTAAACACAGCCCACACCATTATGGAGCCACCGCGAACTCACACATTACCTTATTGACGACTTGGGTCCATGGCTTCGTGGGATCTGTTCCACACTCTAAACTTACCATCAGCTCTTACCAACTATGCCACGGTTTTCCCGTCGTTTTGGGTCCAACCTATATGGTTGCGAGTCCAGAGGAGGCGCTGCAGGTGATGCGCTGTTAGCAAAGGCACTCACGTCGGTCGCCTGCTGACATAGCACATTGACGATAGTTTTCGCCGCACTATCCTAACGTACATGTTCGTCGCACGTCCCACATTGATTTCTGCGGTTATTTCACGCAGTGTTGCTTATCTGTTAGGCCTGACAACTCTACATAAACGCTGCTGCACTCGGTCGTTACGAAATGCTGTTGGCCGCTGCGTTTCCTGTGATGGGAGGCAATGCCTGAAAGTTGGTATTCTTGGCATACTCCTTACATTTTGAATTTCGAGATATTGAATTCCCTAACGCTTTCAGAACTGGAATGTGTGGTGTCACCGCCAGACACCGCACTTGCTAGGTGGTAGCTTTAAATCGGCCGCGGGCCATTAGTACATGTCGGACCCGCGTGTCGCCACTGTCAGTAATTGCAGACCGAGCGCCACCACACGGCAGGTCTTGAGAGACGTACTAGCACTCGCCCCAGTTGTACGACGACTTTGCTAGCGACTACACTGACGAATCCTTTCTCTCATTTGCCGAGAGATAGTTAGAATAGCCTTCAGCTAAGTCCATGGCTACGACCTAGCAAGGCGCCATTAACCATTTCTAGAGAGAGTCTCACTTGTATCATCAAGAATGCTGTATACCAATGATGGATTAAAGTTAAGTATTCCAGCAGCTACGTACTTTTCTTTATAGCATTCATTACGTATCCTGTTTCAGACCTAAGCAAGCCTGCGTGAATTAAGAGCGTGCCCTTTCGGCTTCCTCGCCTTGTGTCTAGACTGTCTTGTCTAGACACAACAGAATGTCCGGTGGATCAAGCTCCAGCTACCATTCTGCTTTCAAAGTCATTTAATTCCCATCGTGCGGCCATAAACATGTCGGAAACCTTTTCACATGAATCACATAAGTACAAATAACAACTGCACCAGTGAATTCCCGTTTTAGAGTTAGTACTTACTACCGTGATATGTATATGTGCATATCGCTATTCCGTGACTTCTGTGACCTCAGTGTATACTAATAGTGAAAATACAGTGATATATGAAAAGTTAATTCAATAAATCTTTTAAACTGAACAACAAATCTCTCTCTCTCTCTCTCTCTCACTCTCTCTCTCTCTCTCTCTCCCTCTCTCTCTAACGTTAAAATAGCAAATCACCCTACCGTAGCACCATTCGCATGTCTATATGACCGTCTTCCGAGTTTCTTTATTATTTGGTAGTCAGTTGTGACACTCTTTCCTATGAGGACAGTGCTTTACTAAGTTCCATCGTAGTGTGCATCTGCAATATACGTGTCAAACAGCACTGACATGTTCCCCAACTTCAGAGATTTTGTCCTTGTCGATGTGGTACTACTGCTGCTAGGGTGCAGCCACTGCAAGACGTGACTGATCGTAGCGTTGCCACTCCCGTGCTGGGGAGAAGTGTGGATAGCTGGAGGCAGTCAGGCAGCTGGACTCAAGTACAACGGACACACCTCTGAGAAGCAAGTGCCGGGTCTGTGGGCAAGGATGGGGATGCGCCGTTCGCAGTCAGCGCAGTCGCGGAGGGCTATGGCCGTAGCCAAGGACGGAGGCTATTCCGGACAGTCAGTGAATGGAATTTGTTGGAGGGACACCAAGCAACGTAGTGTTGTGGAAAGCCAAGTGAAAGAACCTCGCCGAGCCGGCGTGCACATCGGCACAGGATGTACGCGGTCACCACAGGCTGAGCTAACAAGTGGGCGTTTTCTCTGGTAGCGCACATGTCATTGCTGGAATGCGAGGCACGACTTCATAATATTGCATGGAGCACAATCAGAGTGCTATTCAGGTGACATTGGTATCCTGGTATTCTTGAGTTCAAGTTGAATCCCATTATCATACGCCCTTGCGTATGGTACTGTGATTCAACTTGAATACAAGAATACCAGGATACCAATATCATTAAGTGTAGTCAACTGCAGCTCACTTCGTCCGGAAGTTTGGGGCGTCAAGATACGGCTTGTGGTGGAAATTGTTTTGTATCCCGCCTGGATAGGCGGCGCGTGGGTCTGTTCCTGTAAACTGAAGTGTAGGCCGAATGTAGGAAGTGAGTAGGAGCAGGAAAAGGTGAAATGCTTCGGTACTGCGTGTAAATTGAGACTCTCTTACTTGGGTATGAACATATACAACTGATAACACTTAACTTTGCATACAGATGAGCACGTAGATGCGAAGCCGTACAGGTATCAGCGCTAACTGCTACTAGTAGTTGGACAAATTGTCGTTCAAGTAGCTTAAGTAACAAAGTCTGTACGGCTAGCCGCCTCTGAAGTAGAAGCAATGCTGCTTGATCGTCTCCTCGGAATCAAATGGGTAGAATCTGGAGCGGCGCTCGTAGAGCTGCACAGCGCCGGCTAGAGGGCGCTGTCGTCGGCGTCGGTGTCGGAGTGTCAAACTAATAACTTTTACCTACACCGTGGCGTCGTAGCTATCGTTACCACAAATTGCACTCGAATCCATGCTAAGTAAATGTGGTGTACTACTCGTGCGATGCCCTGAAGCGAATATTGTATCAAAAAACAAGCCAGCTCATATTTCAGTGCATGTTGTTGTTGTTGTTGATGTGGTCTTCAGTCCTGAGACTGGTTTGATGCAGCTCTCCATGCTACTCTATCCTGTGCAAGCTTCTTCATCTCCCAGTACCTACTGCAACCTAAATCCTTCTGAATCTGCTTAGTGTATTCATCCCTTGGTCTCCCTCTACGATTTTTACCCTCCACGCTGCCCTCCAATACTAAATTGGTGATCCCTTGATGCCTCAGAGCATGTCCTACCAACCGATCCCTTCTTTTGGTCAAGTTGTGCCACAAACTTCTCTTCTCCCCAATCCTATTCAATACTTCCTCTTTAGTTATGTGATCTACCCATCTAATCTTCAGCATTCTTCTGTAGCACCACATTTCGAAAGCTTCTGTTCTCTTCTTGTCCAAACTGTTTATCGTCCATGTTTCACTTCCATACATGGCTACACTCCATACAAATACTTTCAGAAATGACTTCTTGACACTTAAATCTATACTCGATGTTAACAAATTTCTCTTCTCCAGAAACGCTTTCCTCGCCATTGCCAGTCTACATTTTATATCCTCTCTACTTCGACCATCATCAGTTATTTTGCTCCCCAAATAGCAAAACTCCTTTACTACTTTAAGTGTCTCATTTCCTAATCTAATTCCCTCAGCATCACCCGACTTAATTCGACTACATTCCATTATCCTCATTTTGCTTTTGTCGATGTTCATCTTATATCCTCCTTTCAAGACGCTATCCATTCCGTTCAACTGCTCTTCCAAGTCCTTTGCTGTCTCTGACAGAATTACAATGTCATCGGCAAACCTCAAAGTTTTTATTTCTTCTCCATGGATTTTTATACCTACTCCGAATTTTTCTTTTGTTTCCTTTACTTCTTGCTCAATATACAGGTTGAATAACATCGGGGAGAGGCTACAACCCTGTCTTACTCCCTTCCCAACAACTGCTTCCCTTTCATGTCCCTCGACTCTTATAACTGCCATCTGGTTTCTGTACAAATTGTAAATAGCCTTTCGCTCCCTGTATTTTACCCCTGCCACCTTCACAATTTGAGTGAGAGTATTCCAGTCAACATTGTCAAAAGCTTTCTGTAAGTCTACAAATGCTAGAAACGTATGTTTGCCTTTCCTTAATCTTTCTTCTAAGATAAGCCGTAAGGTCAGTATTGCCTCACGTGTTCCAGCATTTCTACGGAATCCAAACTGATCTTCCCCGAGGTCGGCTTCTACTAGCTTTTCCATTCGTCTGTAAAGAATTCGTGTTAGTATTTTGCAGCAGTGATTTATTAAACTGATAGTTCGGTAATTTTCACATCTGTCGACACCTGCTTTCTTTGGGATTGGAATTATTATATTCTTCTTGAAGTCTGAGGGTATTTCGCCTGTTTCATACATCTTGCTCACCAGATGGTAGAGTTTTGTCAGGACTGGCTCTCCCACGGCCGTCAGTAGTTCCAATGGAATGTTGTCTACTCCGGGGGCCTTGTTTCGACTCAGGTCTTCACGCAGTATCGTATCTCCCATTTCATCTTCATCTACATTCTCTTCCATTTCCATAATATTGTCCTCAAGTACATCGCCCTTGTATAGACCCTCTATATACTCCTTCCACCTTTCTGCGTTCCCTTCTTTGCTTAGAACTTGGTTTCCATCTGAGCTCTTGATGTTCATACAAGTGGTTCTCTTATCTCCAAAGGTCTCTTTAATTTTCCTGTAGGCAGTATCTATCTTACCCCTAGCGAGATAAGCCTCTACATCCTTACATTTGTCCTCTATCCATCCCTGTTTAGCCATTTTGAACTTCCTGTCGATATCATTTTTGAGACGTTTGTATTCCTTTTTGCCTGCTTCATTTACTGCATTATTATATTTTCTCCTTTCATCAATTGAATTCAATATTTCTTCTGTTACCCAAGGATTTCTACTAGCCCTCGTCTTTTTAACTACTTGATCCTCTGCTGCCTTCACTACTTCATCCCTCAAAGCTACCCATTCTTCTTCTACTGTATTTCTTTCCCCCATTCCTGTCAATTGTTCCCTTATCCTCTCCCTGAAACTCTGCACAACCTCTGGTTCTTTCAGTTTATCCAGGTCCCATCTCCTTAAGTTCCCACCTTTTTGCAGTTTCTTCAGTTTTAATCTACAGGTCATAACCAATAGATTGTGGTCAGAGTCCACATCTGCTCCTGGAAATGTCTTACAATTTAAAACCTGGTTCCTAAATCTCTGCCTTACTATTATATAATCTATCTAACACCTTTTAGTATCTCCAGGGTTCTTCCACGTATACAAACTTCTTTCATGATTCTTAAACCAAGTGTTCAGTGCATAGTTTGTTTGATTGTACAACGGTTACATGTAATTTAAAATCTGGATACAACGGTGGATCTGTATCGTAATTTGTGTCATTAACGCCTATTCAATAAGAATCTGGCTACTGAATTTGTGTTTCATTTCATGTGCATGAAATACGATATTCTCTTATATTAATGAATTCCTTATATGTGTACATGTTGTACTGATCACTTAGTCTTAAGTGTAGGTCACTGAGTGGTGTATTACTAGTTGGCGTTGTAGTGTAATGACGTAAGTTTTTTATAAATGATTTTCTTTCGACATATGACCATGTGCAGACTTCGTCACCTACGTCAGTTACAACCACGGTGTAGTGTAACGACGTAAGTTTTGTTTATAAACGATTTTCTTTCGACATATGACCATGTGCAGACTTTGTCACCTACGTCAGTTACAACCCACTTCAAAATTATTTATATTCTTTTTAAATTGTCTCAGAATGGTTCTTGAACGAAACTATAAAACATCATTTGAGTCGTATGCGCAGAATTACGTCACTCTGGCCAATTGGCTTGCGTAAACTTTTTCAATTTTAGATGTCGTTTGTTTCTCCTCAGAAATTATATTGATACACGTTATCTGATTTAATCGATATTAGAACCACATTGAATAAACTTTTGAGATTCAAAGTCGCGATGAACACAGTCAAAATTCAATAATCTTGTCAAATATATTATTAATTCATTCACATAATTCCTCATAAATAAATCCTCGGAATACGTATTTCAACTTAGTAGCATCCACTAGTTTATTATCTTCCTACATACAGACGTGAACCTGAGCTTTGACAAGACAGGGCTAACATTTTCAATAAGATTAAACTTCCTATGATATCATTGTTGTACAAAACATTACAAAAATTCATTTTCAATTTTTAGAAGCACGACGCAACAACTCGGTTTCAGAATCTTCTGTTGCTCTTTGGCTGTCGACCCGCGACGTATAGTGGCTAGCAATTTTCTCTCTGGTCCCGGCAGCGAAGATGCTGTCTCCGTTCGTTGCGCCGCCCTCTCCATACATGAAACATAAAAAATAAATACAAAAACTTTAGATAATTCACAGCTATTACAAATATTACAAAAATACATAAACAAAACTAAATTAAACTTACATTCACCTGCAAACTGGGCTGACACTGGTGGATGGGTGACGCTTCAATTTCACGTCCCACTACAGCGTCTGGGTGACTTAGCTAGTTATAGCCAGATAGGCAGTACCTAATGGTAACTTTCCTCTGTTTCCTATGACACATGAGTGAATATTTTTTGGTATAGTAAGATACTATTCTCTGGAAGCCTGAGAATGTGCGTTTGTGTGTCTTAAAGTGTTATGTTGTTATTTGGGTTGCGGTTGTGGAAGCAGACTGAGTTGTTTCGTATTAATTATTGTTATTACTTCCTGAAGATACTTTGTATTATGCAAGCTTGCTTCAGGTTCCTTCAGGCGTAAAAGAATCTTTTATTAAATACAGTTTTCTATTTTAATTTGTCTTTGTATGGTAAATAAAGTGACAGTAAAAATATTGTGCACCACGTTACAAGGTACTCTCGTGGTACCAATCTCTACAAAAGTTTCTTAGTTTAGCCACGAGGTCATTAAAAGTGGCGTAGCTGAAATATAATATAACTACAGAAGACTGCAGCACCATTCCCTCTTTCAATTATCGAACAAACGCAAGGGTGGCTGACATAGTGTTTAGTGTATCTGGGGTTGTAGAACAGTAAAGATACTGAGACGCCAGGAAGTCATATGGCCCAGACGGTATCCCCTTAAGATTATATGTTGACTATGCTACAAATATAGCACCATTCTTTCCATCATCTATCAGAGATCATTGGAACAGCGGAAAGTTCCAAGGGACTGGAAGAAGGCCCAGGTCATAGCAATCTATAAAAGGGTAGAAAATCGGATGCACATAATAACCGGCCCATTTCACTGACATCGATTTGTTGCAGAATCATGGAACATATTTTGTGTTCAGATATAATGATCTCTCTAGACTCTGAGAAGCTCATCTGCAGAAACTACCACGCATTTAAGAAACAGCGGTCATGCGAGACACAGCTGGCCCTCTTTGTGCATGATGTACAATAGGCTCTAGATACCTGCTCCCAGGTTGATGCAATATTTCTCCACTTTAGAAAGGCGCTCGACTCAGTTCCGCACCGCCGCTTGCTGCAAAAATTGCGGGCTTACGGTCTATCCGATGACATACACTGTTGGATAGAAAATTTCGTCCTGAATGAAGTGACTTCAACAGAAACAAGCGTAACATCAGGTGTGCTCTAAGGCGGCGTAATAGGTCCTCTGCTTTTTACGATTTACATAAACGATCTGGTTGATGGTACTGACAGCGGCATTAGACTGTTTGCCGGTGATGCTATAGTCTACAGAAAAGTAGTATCACACGAAAGTTGTGAACGAATCAATGAGGATTTGCAGAAAATAAATGCGTGGTGTAATGACTGGCAGTTATCTCTCAATATTAGTAAGTGTGACCTATTGCTTATAACAAGTCTAGAACCCCATTTATGTACGAGTATAAAATAAATTCCCAGTCTTATGGAAGCGGTAACATCCGTCAAGTATCTGTGTGTGACTATTCGAAATGATCTCAAATGGAATGATCAGACTACACATGTAACGGGCAAAACGAACTCTAGATTGCCGTTTATTGGTAGAATCCTGAAGCGATGCAGTCCTTCAACAAAGGAAATCGCTTACTATACGTTAGTTCGTCCAGTATTAGAGTATTGTTCGTCTGTATGGGACCCTTACTAGTTGGGTCTGATTCTAGAGGTTGAGAAGGTCCAATGAAGAGTTGCAAGATTCGTGACTGGTACATTTAGCCATCGCGAGAGCGTTACAAATCTCATAGAAAGTTTGAAGAAGGACTCACCTGCAGACCTGCAGATAGACGACGCGTTAAACGGAAGGGGCTGCTCACTAAATTCCAAGATCCGATCGCCGCCGAGGATGTAGAGCATATATTATTACCACCAACTTTCAAATCGCGCACTGATCACGATTCAAAGATAAGGGAAATTAGAGCTCGTACTGAGGCGTTCAGACAATCGCTTTTCCCTCGCGCGATCCGCGAGTGGAACAGAGGGGGGGAAATATGACTTTGGCGCAAATTGTGCCATCCACCACACACCGCTTGGTGGCTAGTGGAGTATATATGTAGATGTAGAGATTGTACGAGTTGAGTTAAACCTTAATGAATCGATAAGCAGGATTTCCTCCTACCAGTTCTCTGTCAGTCTCTCAGTCCCTCAGCGCAGTCCTTGTAGGATATCACATTCATTAGAAGAGACACGCAGGCGACCTGTGATTATAAGTGGAAGTATGAGCAGTTGATCTACTTGAAATAAGTTCAGGATGCCATTCATGTGCAGTTATTAGCGAATATCACAAGACTTTTGGAATTAAACAGTCTGATACAATTCATCTCAAAAAGTTAATGGAAGTCGAGAACAGGTAAAACCGACAACACAGAACAGACCCAGACTCCCTCCTGTCAGAAAATGGCGAGACTGTCGCGCATTAGAAATCTCTGGTGTACTTTGTAAAATTTCGTTGCTATTTGTACATCTTCCATAGCTTAACAACATTCGTTTGAAACTTCCTGGCAGATTAAAAGTGTGTGCCGGATCGAGACTCGAACTCGGGACCTTTGCCTTAGGCGGGCTAGTACTCTACCAACTGCATTGCAAGGTTCGCAGGAGAGCTTCTGTAAAGTTCGGAAGGTAGGAGACGAGGTACTGCCAGAAGTAAAGCTGTGAGGACGGGGCGTGAGTCGTGCTTGGGTAGCTCAGTTGGTAGAGCACTAGCCCGTGAAGGGCAAAGGTCCCGAGTTCGAGTCTCGGTGCGGCACACAGCTCTAATCTGCCAGGAAGTTTCATGTCAACATTCGTTTGTTTACTGATTTAATTTGTTTCCTACAGAGTTGTACTATCATATTAACGCTCTGATGGCACACAGGCTGCTCCTAGTGTTTGCTACGATAAAGTGTGCTTCTATAGCTAGTATTTTATAAAGAAAATGGCAAGTTTTCTGTCTGCGTGTATGTGGTTTCCAGCGTATAGCTCGCCAAGCAAGATGCTTTCTCACTAGACTTGGCCACTGTTTCTATGTTTCGATACAGTGTATCGATACGTGGAATTGTTTCAGTGTTTCGGAACGGCTGTGGTTCACTGTTTCGAAACAGTGGTGTTTCATTCCGCCCCTGTCTCGGATATCCGGACCAGATTCGATCTCGAGCCAGACACAGAAACTGTATCGTTGTTTCAAAATAAGGCTGTTTCAGTCCACCTGTGCTTGAAACGGACTGATTGTATCGGAACAGTGATGTTTCATTCCGCTCTGTTTCGGACTAGATTCGGTCTCGGCGCAGGTACTGAAACACAACATACCATTCGTGAAACACTTTCAAGAGTGTCGAAATCGTTTTGACAAGCAATAGCATGAAGCTTAAGATATCCGAAAATAAAGCTTCGTTTCTAGATGACTGTCCTATTCCGAAATGGCGTAACATTTGCTTTATAAACATTAACCAAACAATAAAACAACGCATACTATTCACATTCAAAATAATAAATATGTGAAAATCATGCAGTTAAATTAGACTTTTTTTAAATAACATACGTTTCTCTGTTCAAGTACAGTAATCATATTAAGAAACGCAAGTAAACCTAGAACATTTTGAATAAAAAAAAGGCGTAGAGTGACAGTTATTATACATATACATAAATTTAATGTAGGTATAATTGCAAGCAATCTGTTTGACATATCAATGATAGTGTAATGGTGAACGGGAAGGGCTGGGAAGCATGGTGAATTTATAGTAACGGTTCGAAACACCTTGAAAGACAAAATGTTTTTCTGTTATATTTTGTTATGTATTCGAATAATTTGGCGTTATTTGTGAGTCTATAGTCACTGTGCCTATTATCCACAATTATTCCCCTTGTGTGCATGGAAATTAGCAGGATGGGTATATTACCCATACTAAAGGAATGTGGGAATCCCAGTACCATATCTGTTGTTTCTGCAGTTCGCTCCCACCTCCAGTTCCGTTCGTGGTGGTTCTTCTGTCTTCAGCTATGGCTGTCCTCAGCCAATTGAAAAGTATGAAAGTCACACGACACGAAAGCAGCGCATTTGCAGCATGAAATACGAAACTGCCAAGACGCCCAAGTGATAGGTTCATACTTTCTGCGATATGCTTAGCGCTCTCGCACCTCATTTGTGTTTATATGGACATACCTATACAGTAGACATTCAAGATGATAAAATGTCTAGGTTTATTAGATTACAAAACACAAACTGTTTCACTGTTTCGAAACAGCGTATCGAAACATTACATTGTACTGTTTCATTTGTTTCGAAACTGTTACGTGTTTCAGTTTGCCCATCTCTATTTCTCACGGCTCGCTTACCTCTGTTCGCTCCAATGACTCACTGCTGCGCCATATGGTCCGCCCATTACCTAGACGTGCGTGGGAAACCAGTGCTGTTTCATTCCGCTTTGCTGCTTAAGGGTCCATGAACACAAGCGAGTAAACAACCCGCGTTCTCTCACCGAGATGGCGGCGTGAGGAATCGTTTCACTGCACACACACACGAAGACATCGCTAGGATAATCGCGCAGCAGTACCAGACTGGAAACCAACCAACGCTCTTGTTGGCAGAAGAAAGCAGGCAGTGTTTGCCAATTTCGTTTATGGATTTGGTTTCACCGACGGGTTAGTTCACGGTTGTTGAAAGATCCGTTCCTGTTGCTGTTTACATCTTTAAGGGAAGAAGAAAGCATGCTCTTTAATTATTTTCGAATGAGTGTACAATAGTTTAGGGAGTTAAACTGCAATCATTTATCGTGAGCTAAGACTAAGCGATGAGTCTTTAAATACCGCCTAATCTAGGTAATTTTATTGTGGGATCATATACCAGAACTTTTCTTTCCTACGAATATTCAACTACCGTATCCTGTAAGACATGCCCGGAGTTACGTGGATGGCGAATTTGGAATTCTAACTAATAAACCTACCAATCTCTTGCTAAACTTTACTGTTGGCATTACCAAATGTTGCTGTGTCTTTAAGAAATGATGCCGTTCAAGGGATGGTTTTAACTCTGAAGACATTTCAGGTATACAGCAGCTGTGTAATATGGACAATGAAATCAGTCATAGGAAGAAGTTCACTTAAGAATAGAAATAATATTTTTACTGATTATTTTATAGACAGTGTTCGCAAAGTATCCTGGCAAGACAAATCTATCTAAATCAAGTCAGTAACAATCGTTGTGGACACTGCATCTATTTATTGGTGAACGTAAATACTATATAATTTATATCTGTATTGAAATATTGTAAGAGGTCCGAGCAGATGTAATTTCGATGTATTGCTCATGTGCTGCCTGCGATAAGCAAGGTCTCTGACCAGAGAGCAGTGTTGACTGCTGTACGAACTGTGTAGCGGTAGCAGTAAGTAGTGGCTAGTCTGCGCTAGTCTGGAGTCTGCTCTGGTCTGGTATGGTGTATCGTGTTGGCTGGCCCGGTCACGGTGCAGCAATGTTGGAGCCTGAGTATTATTGTACAAGGTAAAAAGCAGCCTCGAGCATATATAGTAATGTTATCTCAAGTCGCATGTAAATGTTTTAAAACTCTCGTAATAATAATCTTCCTCATAAAAAGTAACTTTTAACAACCATTCATTTCAATTTAAAGAATTTACTAATTTCTCCCATCCATGATCATCCCGATTATTGCAATAGAAAAATCAGTTGCTTTCTTTCATAAATGACAGATAGGTCGGCCAGCATTGAACAGAGCTGTACCGGAAAAATATATTGTAAGAGCAGATATATCCGGCGACTTCATTGAGGTAAGAGTTTTTCCCCTTTTTTTTATATTCAGAATGAACTTTCAGGGCCATGACGCAGCACTGCGGTCGTCCAAAATTTACCAGGTTAAATTCACAGTGAATTATTGAAAAGTTATAAGTGAGCGACAATTTAATTGAGAGGTTCAGGAATTTTTCTGTTGTGAGGTTACGCTAAGTGTGAATGAATTTTGAGCTTAGATTAAATGAGAAAGAATTTTGTTTTGAGGTTACCGTAAATTAGAATCATTATCCATAATATTTATTTTATTTTGTGGGGAGGTTACACTTGGCAACAACCGGCCAGGATTGTATTTCTTTGTGAATCTCTGAGAGGTAGTCATATATCTGCTCTTATTTACTTAAATGTAGTTTGCATCTGGGGCAACGCATTTATTAATTTGTCACGCTTTCTTTCACAGATCATCGGCAATTTATTGATCTTTGTTGTAATTGTATTTGTTCCATTTTTGCTTTGACTTCGTTTCATTTTGTGCTTAATTTTGATTTGTGAAAAATTCCGCGAAAAACTGTTAACGGTACATCGTGATGTGCAGTGAGTGAAATAGCCGACTCGAATAATTTGACCGATAATACTTGCGACACTCAGTGTAATAGTGATAATCGTCTAATTACAGATAATCAGTGCCTACCGAACACTAGTAATGATTTTGATCCTAATGATGAACAAACAAATTCAAGTATGTCCGCAGTACATGTAACAATTGATGACGCGGCACGTTCCGGTACAATGAACGTTGCCCAGTTTGACACACCCGGTTTGCAAAATTTGAATTGTGAACAGATAAATTTTTCTCACGAAGAAAGCAAAAACATACGTAGACAACAATATTGCTACAGTATTAGACGAAATTAACACTATCAAACAGTTGAACACCGAATTGCATGATGAAATCTCCGATCTTAATACAAAGACAGACACACACACATTAGACTTTCTGACAATGACCAACAGACTTGAAAAGTTGGAACTAATACAGGATCCGGATGTCATCAAAGCAGGCGTTAAGAAATTGAACAAAACCACATGTAAAATACGAAAACAAATTAATGCTTGTGATACTAAAAACGATGATCAGGTAAAAGCACTGACTGAAAAATATGATGAATTGGCCAGTCGTATTGACGTTATCGAAAGTAATAATGACACCAAATCAGACGATACGTCACCAGTTTCGTTTAATCAAACACCCGAATTCCAAAATTTACAGCAGTCGATCAGTGTGATAGGTTCGTCCAATAATACATTACGTAGAAAATTGTCAACTTTACAGCAAGAAGTGACAGAGATGAAAAATGTTTCAGCCTTTAATACATCAGAGCATACGCCACTCTCCGAACATTTGTCAGACTCACACAGCCAGTATAATTTAGGTAAGTTACAGAGAGTACGTGAGTTAGATTCCGAATAGTCACAGACAAATAGATTCTCATGCAATCCTGAACCTGTTCACACATTCAGAGACGATAACGTTGATTACAAGCAATTTTTATCCATGAAAAAATCTAAGGTATTTAAAAATGACAGAACACAAATACATCGTTTCGACTGGATACGACAATTTGCTTTTGTATTTTCATCAGCTTGGCCTGTAATGCAGAAACTAGAATTGGACTGGATACAACAATTTGCTTTTGAATTTTCGCCGGCATTGCCTGTAATGCAGAAATTAAAATTTATTTGCAGTGCGTAAGTGACCTCAGGGGATTCATTATGCTTCGATGAATGTGTGCCGTAGCATGCACAGGGCACCGAGCTGTAGTAGTGCTATTTCATCTTTAGTTTTCTGCACTGCTGCCTTCTCTTCTACTATCCTTTATATCTATCAAAACAGCTCTCCAACTATCGATCTATCTAGTATTAAGAAGGAATAAGGAAAACCTGATACGACAAGTTTTATCGAAAGTGACAGTTTTCTTTAGACACTCCCGAAATGACAACTACCGGCGTAATTTTAATAACAGACAAAATTGTAATCATCAGTATGTACAACATTTTGAGCAATCGTCAAAATTATCAGCAACCACATTTTGGTAACAATAGGGGCTTTTCCCTACAACAGCAACAAAACCAGCCGGTTAGCATACCTAACCAACAATGTAGTCTGCGAGGCCAACCAAGCTTTAATGTTTCGCCGCCTACACGTATAGCGTCGGCCACACCAAACAGCAACGCATAGCAATAAGGAAACCAGTACGTACAGAAAACACACCATTTCAGCTCATATCGCAGTGCACCGTATAGAAATGACTATCATGACAGACGTAAAAGTAATGAGCACAATTTTCAGCGTTCTTTTAATAACAGTCGGTCTTACCAGTAGCAGAATCATCCGCAACAACAGATTATCATGAATGAACCAGACAGTAGATATCATCCCGAACGTAATACGTCAGGAAGAAATAACAGAACAGTGCAAATAGTCGAAATGCTACAGCATCCTCCCGCAAATAACAGCACGTCAGATAGAATTTGACTAGATACAGTACAGGTTGCATCTTCCAGCAACGCAAGCAATACTTTTGACACACAGAACCTTGTTCACGAAAATGTTATTACTTTTGACGACATCTGAGACACCTTTTTGCAGGAAAAACCAATTATTCAAAAAGCCATTTCAGACCCTGTCACTGAAGTAAAGATTGGATCATCCAAATTTTCTGCAGTAATCAATTCTGGATCTCCTATGTCAATTATAAATGAGGAAAATTTCAACGAATGTAACAAAAAGCATACCTATCCTACGTTACCATTAGGCAAAACTAAAATAAAAGGAGCAGTAT
Organism: Schistocerca cancellata; assembly: GCF_023864275.1. Classification (NCBI taxonomy): domain Eukaryota; kingdom Metazoa; phylum Arthropoda; class Insecta; order Orthoptera; family Acrididae; genus Schistocerca; species Schistocerca cancellata. The sequence continues at coordinate 125,745,489 of NC_064631.1, forward strand.
CTGGTAAAGGAGTAGATGTAAAATTACAGACACACTTATCGTTTTGTATTGCAGGTCATATGTTTCACTCAAATTTTTGGATTGTTCCCTTATTGACAACAGACGTTATTTTAGGTACGAATTTTCTGGTACAACACGACGCAATTATTGACTTTCAAAATTCCTATTTAATGTTAACATGGAGAAACGTATTCGACGAGTTATAGCGTCATGTAAAATCTGCCAGAAACCTAAGTTAGACACGACTTCACATATTCCTCCGTTACATCCCATTGTACCTGTTAAATTGAGACACATGGCCGCTGTAGACATTTTTGGTCCGATTCCCAGAACTAATTGAGGTTTTTGCTACATCTTTGTCGCTGTTGAACTCTCTTCAAAATTTGTTACCTTCACTCCGTTACGCAAAGCTACTGCAAAATCTGTATCGAATGCATTTGTAAAACATTTTTTATTCCCTGTAGGGCATGTATTTAAAGTAATTTCCGACAACGGATCACAGCTTCGATCTGTTATATGGACACGTATGTGACGAACAAGAAACATTTCTTCGATTTATATATCCAAGTATCACGCTTCTTTGAACCCTTGTGAACGACTAATGAAAGAGATTGGTAAACTATGTAGAATATACTGCTATAAAAAACATATTGATTGGGACACACACATACTGTCATTCCAGGATGTAATTAACTCGATACCAAATGAATCCACTATGCTATCTCCGACTGTTATACTGAAAAATGTTGAACCACCTAACAAAATTAAAGAATTAGTATCCTTTCCTGCATATCGTAGACTACGACACCATGAAATAATTGGCATTGCGCTGAACAATATCAAACGTGCCGCAGAGCGCCGGAGAAGACAGCAAAAACAGGTTTGTATACGCCGTGACTTTCACATTGGACAGAAAATATTAGTACGCACACATTATTTATCCAACAGAGGAAAGAGTAGATGCAGTAAATTTGAGCTTCTATATGCAGGTCCATACAGAATTCGTAGCATCCCTCACCCCAATGTAGTACACGTTGAAACTCTGGGAATCAGAAAAAGTAAAGGCAATCACCATGTCTCCAATATTAAACCCTTTATTGAATGAACATACTTTATGATTTATCACACTGTAATGCCATTTGCAGATATTTATATGAACACTTACTGATGATTATCAAATTTTTTCTTGGCAAGTGCCCGGCAAGGTAGGGTTAGCAGGTCGCTTTTCCTGTCGTTATATATCAGACCGTGCACATTTTTTTAGATAAACTTACATATTTTTATGACCACTTATGCAATTATATTTATATGAACAATTACTGATGATTATCATATTTTTTCTTGGCAAGTGCCCGGCAAGGTAAGGTTAGCAGGTCGCTTTTCTTGTCGTTACACATCAGACCGTGCATATTTTTCCAGATAAACTTACATATTTTATGACCAATTATGCAATTCTATCTAGTGACATATTAATTTTATCAAATTCTTTCTCCATTAAAGTCTTCAACTCTCGCCTCTATCAACTACACAACATACAAGCTGAACACAAAGAAAGTCATTTCTTGTCGTTGTATATCAGACCGTGCACATTTTTCATTTTTCGTGTATGTATGATTGTTTTCCTGCTTTGTTTGTATGCACTACGAAATCTTTAAGATATAACAAACACCAGTTGACTTTGACATTTTTCCTTATGATATATCAATTTCTTGACTATTCTGCACTTTTGGCTACTGCATTATGAGACTGTGTGTACATTTTTGCACCTGAACACTCTCTATGTTTTTAACATAATACGTTTTCTGTCATGCTATGCTGTATGCTTAATTATATCACTAGAAACAAGTTTTTATTTAATAGGTATATGATTTAAATGCAAGATATTAATCCTTATTCATCATTTTCAGAAAACAATAATGTGTAAAAGAAATAAATTAAACAAACCACAGTGGATTACTATGAAATGGGAATTTCACCTTCGGAATGAACGAAAGAAAATGGAATACCTTGTGATGAAGAGTAAATGGATCAGAATTAACAAGCATTAACAAGAATATACTATACACATCGTATGATAGCAGTCTTAACTAATTTTTTCTTTCAGAATACGAGGCGATTGATCCAGGCTGTCAGACAGAACTACACATCTTAGTTTTAGTGATGAAATATGCTACAAATAAGAAACTCCATACTATGAATAGTTGTATGAAGTAAATGGTAATATGGATAATGAATAATGAAGTGTCTTTTTTGCAGATGATAATGAATAATGATGAATAGTTATATGAAAAATATGCTAATATGAATAATGAAGTTTTTCTTTGCAGGTGATGATAGTGATGAATTTTATATGGCCACTTAACGCAGCACTTTTAAGTTTTTCTTTGCAGATGAGAATAATGATGAAGTTTATATATTTACTATTAGTTAGGAGATGCTATGTAGTTATTTAAGTATTTGTTGCAGTTCATTTTGACAGTATGTCTTATGTCGCATGGTACAATGACTGAATGTTTTGGAAAGGACAGCTGGAGTACATACATATTACCTGTTCATTACCTGTTAATTCGAAGTTCACTACCTTTCAGCATAATATGCGTTTCTTCTTTCAGCTTAATAATCCATTTTGTATTTTTCCAAGAGAAGCTATTCATGAAATTAATGTGCTATAAGCAGTTAGTTATTAAACCTGTTCTAGTGCTTGCATTTATTTTACCCATTTGTGTGTGTCATTCATGAATGTAATCACATATACTCTACTTTTTTCATAACCTTGCTACAGCTGACTCATGACGAATGATGCTACTAATCCTTATTTGCAGCAATAAGTCGAAAGCAAATATTTTCATGCCCCAGCAATTAATGATCGATCCCAAAGCAATGCATTGCTGGCACAAAAAAAAAAATGTATTACCAGTCCCAAATAATGCTACTAGTTTAAGAGATATTGATAGTACTAAATATAATGCAGATTTGTCAGATTATTGAATCCATTATATCTATGTATTATTGAACCACAGACCTTGAGTAATAGTTATAGTGTGTTACACTTTAAATATGTCTTATGTCACTTGAATGATGAGTTCTGAGAATACTGAATGATGTTTTGTAGTAATGCATAAATTCTATGCCAATAATTTCTGTAAATAATATTTTTGTTACACTCTATAAATGCTATGCCAATAATTAACTCTCATTTTGAATGATGATTTCTGAATAATACTGAATAATGTTTTATAAAACCTTATGAATATTTTGTAATTGGCCAATGAATGCCACTGTTTCTTATATTTTAAATTTGTCTTATGTCACTTACATGATATTATATATGAATACCAGTAGCTTAATGCTACACTCATTAACTCTTGTTTTGAATGACCACTTCTGAATAATGCATAAAAATGGTTTGTAACTGGCCAATGAGTGCCAATATTTAGTGTAATCAGATGACTTATGAATGATGTTCTGTAATACTCTATACTTAGTACAGAAATGTTTAGTAACTAGGCAATGAGTCCCAACAATTACCCAAATCGGTTAATAGACTAGTGTAATTCTCAATGATGACTAGCATAAGACTTAATGTCCTTCACCTTCTGACCTAATTACTAGAAATTACTGCAATATCCGTTTGTCCTGTCTATCCTCATGATCATGGAGCACTATATTTGGTTTTTGCACTAATTCTACGTTGGTGTACCATACAAGAACGTGGTATTGACACATCATGCTGTCCACCACCTTGAACGATGGAGATGTTATTATGGTCCCACTGTTTGGTGTACCTAAAGTACTACCAAAATGATAACATTGAATATTAATACGACATTTCAGTGTCTTGGCTACACTGATTAATACTTCTGGGAAGAGAACTTCAGATTGTCTCACTTGGTGTTGTGCTTCTGTAGAAAGATATCGACTTTCAGTGCAGCTACGTGCAACCTACTGTGCTACAACCATGATGCAATCCCTCCCTTTCCTTTCCTAGTTCTTGTAAAATGGTAAAAAATATATACAGTGCGTGTGCACTTTATGTCATTTGTTAATGTGTTTTGTACTCATTGCGTATACATTTTGTCATTGCTTGATATTTGTCATGGCTTGATATGTTCTGTACTCAGAGCATGTGCACTCTATTTCATTTCATGTTCAGCACTTATATATATATGTATATACTCTGTGACTGTAAACTTAGTTAATTAAGTAGATTTTAGAAAAATTTTTTGCTCATGGAAAGTCCAATTGACTCACCATCGCTGCCAAATTTTTGCCCCCCCAGTGGAGGGTTATGTAAGAGGTCCGAGCAGATGTAATTTCGATGTACTGCTCATGCGCTGCCTGCGATATGCAAGGTCTCTGACCAGAGAGCAGTGTTGACTGCTGTACGAACTGTGTAGCGGTAGCAGTAAGTTGTGGCTAGTCTGCGCTAGTCTGGAGTCTGCTCTGGTGTGGTGTGCTGTATCGTGTTGGCTGGCACGGTCGCAGTGCAGCGATGTCGGAGCCTGAGTATTATTGTACAAGGTAAAAAGCAGCCTCGCGCATATATAGTAATGTTATCTCAAGTCGCATGTAAATGTTTTAAAACTCTCGTAATAATAATCTTCCTCATAAAATGTAACTTTTAACAACCATTCATTTCAATTTAAAGAATTTACTAATTTCTCCCATCCATGATCATCCCGATTATTGCAATAGAAAAATCAGTTGCTTTCTTTCATAAATGACAGATAGGTCGGCCAGCATTGCACAGAGCTGTGCCGGAAAAATTTATTGTAAGAGCAGATATATCCGGTGACTTCATTGAGGTAAGAATTTTTCCCTTTTTTTTATTCAGAATGATCTTTCAGGGCAATGACGCAGCACTGCTGTCATCCAAAATTTACCAGGTTAAATTCACAGTGAATTATTGATAAGTCATAAGTGAGCGACAATTTAATTGAGAGGTTTAGGAATTTTTTTGTTGTGAGGTTACGGGAAGTGTGAATGAATTCTGAGCTTACATTAAATGAGGAAGAATTTTGTTTTGAGGTTACCGTAAATTAGACTCACTATCCATAATATTTATTTTTATTTTGTGGGGAGGTTAATGATTATTTTTACGAGAGTTTTAAAACATTTACATGCGACTTGAGATAACATTACTATATATGCGCGAGGCTGCTTTTTATCTTGTACAATAATACTCAGGCTCCGACATCGCTGCACTGCGACCGGGCCAGCCAACACGATACAGCACACCAGACCAGAGCAGACTCCAGACTAGCGCAGACTAGCCACAACTTACTGCTACCGCTACACAGTTCGTACAGCAGTCAACACTGCTCTCTGGTCAGAGACCTTGCATATCGCAGGCAGCGCATGAGTAATACATCGAAATTACATCTGCTCGGACCGCTTACAATATGTGTAATTATGTATTTGTGGCTGTAATACAATATGTTTAATAGTTATACAGTTTAACAATAGTGCCTACATCATTCAAATGTTTTTCTTTTATTCCAGTCTTTGAGCACAATATCAATTCTTTTGACGATGACCGGTTTCAGTCCTTCATGACCATCCTCAGATCTTTTCTAGACTAAGTGCTAAAGTGATAACGCCATAATGGCATCGTCGAAACATATAAATATAATCGGCACAGCGTCGTCCCATAGATCTAAAATACGGTGTAGAATAGGCCACATCGTCCACACCGTCATTATTGAAACTGGCTACTGGCTATTGAGTAGCCAGTTGCAATAATGACTTTGTGGACGATGTGGCCTATTCTACACCTTATTTTAGATCTATGAGACGACGCTGTGCCGATTATATTTATATGTTTCGACGATGCCATTATGGCCTTATCACTTTAGGACATTGTGTGGAAAAGATCTGAGGATGGTCATAAAGGACTGAAACCGGTCATCGCCAAAAGAATTGATATTGTAATCAAAGACTGGAATAAAAAACATTTGGGCATATATCATTTTTCTCATGATCTTGTTTTGCACCAGAACCCTCAAAAACGTTTCGTCCACACACTTTGAAACATGTGGCTTCGTTCTAATCGTATGACAAATATGTCCCACATTTTAGGATATTTCTTCACCTCCTCAGTGAAAAAATTCCACTTTCGTCAGTCTCAGTAGCTGTGCGGTCAGCGTGGTGGGAGGGTCGGAGATTTCTCCTGCCCTGCGATTTTGTGATTGCTGTTCATAAGTTCGCGTCGTCACAATCGAGATTGAGTAGTTCAGATGGGCGTATTGGCACATACTGGAAATAATTAAAAGTAAAACAAGATCCACGTTCAATCCATGGTCGCCAACGGCAGTTGCTGCTGGACTTGCGAACAAGTGTCCGCTGCCCAATTCACTTACAACGGTTGCTGCTCCGCATTAATTGGCGAGTTCGCTCCAATAAAGCAATGGTTGGCGAAAAGAATCTCTAGCCCGACAGCGTCTCTTCCGTAATATTCGCTGCTCCGTGCGCTACCCAAACGCAGGAGAAAATGATGCTGTGACCTCGCGATAATAAATCGCTCATGTCCATCACGCTTACAGGATGGTGCAAAATACTACTACGACATAATAACGGGTGATATATTCTTCTTATCGTCTTTATACCATTCCGGACAATCTCAAATTTAATACAGATAGTTTTAGAAGTTGTTTCTTTCTGCAGCAGTCTGTAGGCCCTGAAATGAGTTCCGTGATGACATTCTGAAGAACATTTTCGGCTGCACGAAAGTAACTGGAAATTACGTTGCCTGGGGTGTTGCAGTAACACTTTTGAAGACATCGTCCTTTAGATAACTTCATAAGAAATAACCACACGGGTTGAAATCGTGACTATAAGGACGTCATCCTACTCCATTTCAGTGACCGCTAAGGTGTCCAGAGCGACAGTTCGATGTCTGAATGTCGGCTGAAGCGAATGGAAGACTGTAGTACGTTATCGACGAGCTCCATCCTGCGTGAATCAGTAGTTTCAGAGCATTCGGCTACGTCGTGCAGCTGGTACAAATTCATGTTGCAAGACTTGTCTATCTGTATTTCTCTTCGAAGACAGGTTGCTCAATAAACATGTGGCCAATAATTCACTGTGAACAGACTGGGCACCAAATAGTGAATTTTTGTGGATGACTTGGAGCAGCAGCTTCAACGAGGGGGTTAACAGTATCGCTATTGCAATGTTAGTGATTCCAATCTGAAATGTGAATTGAGGCACCAGTGAGTGAGCTATAGAATTTTCAGAGCTACAACAATACCATATGGAGAATCATTTATGACATACGATTAATGCACAAGTATTTGGCACCAACCTCTACTTTCGCTTGCTGCAGTATCCAAGAAACAAATTTAAAATGTAAAATTTAGAAAATAATATGCTGTCCAAAATTAGGAGAAACGTCACTGCGTCTCCATAACCCCCAGCCGAAACCCAACTCCATCTACAGATACGTGCCACGCTATAACAACACACATCTGTCAGTGATGTACTTCCATGTTATCGCCCGATTCTGACGAATAGATGCCGTCAACATCTCGCCGTTAGTATCTTCGACATTCCAGGTCCGTGACCCCCCCTGGCAGCAGCGAGAGACATTAAACGCCTCTCCTTGTACGTTTCAGTACAAACAGACGGTCTCGACAAAAGAGTAAACTGAGGTTGGGAGACAGTGTGTGCAGTTCTCGGAAGGAGGATATGGCGCCAGGCAGTTCGTAAAGTGGCCTCGGGCGACGGGCGCCCATCTCGCCACACTCTGTGCAGTTGGCAGGTGAGGCAGTGAGGCGTGTGGCCGGCGGTGTCGGGAGAATAGCCGGCGGCGGCGCCGTTCCGGCCGTGTGTGCTCATCGGCGCGTGTTTTCCACCTCCTCGCATCCGGACTTCTCGCGGCGCTGGTGACACCTGCCGGCCGAACCTCTGTACTGCACGCGACCGCAGCGCCGCGCCGCGCATCGCCGGACGCACCAGCTCCTGCTAAACCGAATACAGCTCGTTAGCGTCCGCTGCTCTGGGAACTGAGACCGCGGCTAATTCGATGGCGGAAAACGCTGCGTATTGTACGAGCGTGCTTCGGTTTCCTTGGCGGCGAAACGTCAGGATGATTTTTATTCAGGTAATGCAGGACTCACAGAAACATCGCAAAAGCCCCTTCCACGTCACTAATTTTATATCTGAAACAACTGTATCGCAGCCCAGATACAGCTGTTCGATGTAGTGTTTACATTAAGCAGGAAGGAACAGATACGGATAAAAAGGCCGCGCAGAATGTGGTTTCGATGGGGGGGGGGAGGGCGTAGGGGGTTCGAGTGGTTCCTGATGGTCGGTTCCTATTTGAGCTTGGAACATGAGATAAATTAAGTGTTTGGTTTAGCCAGAATCGGTGGACGTTTGTACAGTCTGTCGAAAACCTGTTTACTGTAGCTACTCTATTATTATTGTTGTGGTCTTCAGTCCGAACGCTGGTTTGATGCAGCTCTTCATGCTACTCCATCCTGTGCGAGCGTCTTCATCTCCGAATAACTATTGCAACCTACATCTTTCTGAATCCCCTTATTGTATTTGTTAAGGCATAAAATCAAGCGCCGGAACACCAGTCGGGAACGATATAGGAGAGAAGATGTCAAGCCAATCGGACGCTGACTGGCCCCTCGCCAGGACGACAACACGACTGCAGCGGCCCCTATGTGAAGACGACATAAGGGCCGCGACCAACTGGTGACGGCAGTTCCACAGCAGCTTCAAGATTAGGCGCTTGTATAGAAGTATCAACGCTTGTCACTTTGCTTGTACTCTCTATGCAACACACACTTGGGTTGTCTATACTGAAAAGCTTGATTACACACTCCTGGAAATTGAAATAAGAACACCGTGAATTCATTGTCCCAGGAAGGGGAAACTTTATTGACACATTCCTGGGGTCAGATATATCACATGATCACACTGACAGAACCACAGGCACATAGACACAGGCAACAGAGCATGCACAATGTCGGCACTAGTACAGTGTATATCCACCTTTCGCAGCAATGCAGGATGCTATTCTCCCATGGATCGTAGAGATGCTGGATGTAGTCCTGTGGAACGGCTTGCCATGCCATTTCCACCTGGCGCCTCAGTTGGACCAGCGTTCGTGCTGGACGTGCAGACCGCGTGAGACGACGCTTCATCCAGTCCCAAACATGCTCAATGGGGGACAGATCCAGAGATCTTGCTGGCCAGGGTAGTTGACTTACACCTTCTAGAGCACGTTGGGTGGCACGGGATACATGCGGACGTGCATTGTCCTGTTGGAACAGCAAGTTCCCTTGCTGGTCTAGGAATGGTAGAACGATGGGTTCGATGACGGTTTGGATGTACCGTGCACTATTCAGTGTCCCCTCGACGATCACCAGTGGTGTACGGCCAGTGTAGGAGATCGCTCCCCACACCATGATGCCGGGTGTTGGCCCTGTGTGCCTCGGTCGTATGCAGTCCTGATTGTGGCGCTCACCTGCACGGCGCCAAACACGCGTACGACCATCATTGGCACCAAGGCAGAAGCGACTCTCATCGCTGAAGACGACACGTCTCCATTCGTCCCTCCATTCACGCCTGTCGCGACACCACTGGAGGCGGGCTGCACGATGTTGGGGCGTGAGCGGAAGACGGCCTAACGGTGTGCGGGACCGTAGCCCAGCTTCATGGAGACGGTTGCGAATGGTCCTCGCCGATATCCCAGGAGCAACAGTGTCCCTAATTTGCTGGGAAGTGGCGGTGCGGTCCCCTACGGCACTGCGTAGGATCCTACGGTCTTGGCGTGCATCCGTGCGTCGCTGCGGTCCGGTCCCAGGTCGACGGGCACGTGCACCTTCCGCCGACCACTGGCGACAACATCGATGTACTGTGGAGACCTCACGCCCCACGTCTTGAGCAATTCGGCGGTACGTCCACCCGGCCTCCCGCATGCCCACTATACGCCCTCGCTCAAAGTCCGTCAACTGCACATACGGTTCACGTCCACGCTGTCGCGGCATGCTACCAGTGTTAAAGACTACGATGGAGCTCCGTATGCCACGGCAAACTGGCTGACACTGACGGCGACGGTGCACAAATGCTGCGCAGCTAGCGCCATTCGACGGCCAACACCGCGGTTCCTGGTGTGTCCGCTGTGCCGTACGTGTGATCATTGCTTGTACAGCCCTCTCGCAGTGTCCGGAGCAAGTATGGTGGGTCTAACACACCGGTGTCAATGTGTTCTTTTTTCAATTTCCAGGAGTGTATTGTATGTCGCCCTTTGCTTGGGACTCATCTGTGTGATTTCAGAGTTAACTATAGTACTTTTTTATTGTAATGAAACTCATTAACACGAATATCTGATTGGTTGTCTAGAGAACCGAGTATGCAGACTTCCCAGACACCACAGTATGAACCTCTTGGTTTTCCTCTACTATATTTACCGCTTCCCACCCACACTTCCCTCAAATACTAAACTGGTGATTCCCTGATGTACCATAATTTGTCCTATCAACCGATCCCTTGTTTTGGTCAATTTGTGCCACAAATGTCTTGGCTCCCCAATGCTTTTCAGTACGTTCTGATTAGTTACCAGATCGACCAAGCTAGTCTTTGGAATTCTTCTGTAGCAACACATTTCGAAATTTCAATTCGCTTTTTATCCAAACTGTTTAACCACCATGTTTCACTCCATACGTGGCTACACCCCAAACAAATATATTGAGAGAATACTTGCTAACACTTAAATCTTTATTCGTTGTTAACAGTTTTCTCTTCATCAAAAATGCTTTTCTTGCCATTGCCAGTGAACATTTTAAATCCTCTCTACTTCAGCCATCATCAGTTATTTTGCTGCCCAAATAGCAAAACTCAACCACTACTTTAAATGTCTCGTTTCCTAATGTGACTCCCTTAGCATCACCTGATATAATTCGACTACATTCCATTAGCCTTGTTTTGCTTTTGTTAATGTTTGAATGCCCTCTTTTCAAAACTCTGTCCATTCCGTTCAACTGCTCTGCTATGTCCCTTACTGTCTCTAACAGAATTACATACCATCGAAAAACCTCAAAGTTTTTATTTCTTCTCCCTGAATTTTAATTCCAATTCCTGTTTTTTCTTTGGTTTCAATGTACAGATTGAATAACATTAACTGTTTTTTATCCAATAATCTTTAACCATTGTGGAGATAAGTTGGTTTAAAGTTGGATTAAATGTAGCAAGTAAAATTCGTTCTTACATGAATTGATGAATGCACGTAAAAGATGTGAAGTGGTGCTTTCTTACAATAAAACTGAAAACCTGCTAACAAAAATCAAGCTTCATTCGGATTTTAAGTGCAAAGAATACTTTGTTTTCAGTTTTTTACGCGCTTCTGTGTTTCAGACTTGGACGAATCGCTTCAAATTTGGTGTGGAGGCAGACAGACACATGCATTCGTTGGTCGTCCTTTTGTTTTGTGAAAGCTTTATCCTTTGCTACGTTCGAAGAACAATAAAAAAAACTATGCCATATCTGTCGTCAACCGAGTCAAGAAAAATCTATGTCGGTTGCCAAGCTGTGGTTGCCTAATATTGAAATGATTGTAGAATGAAAGTTGGGAACCAGAATAAAAAATACTCGTGTCATATAACCAAGAAATGTGAATACACGTGTGATCAAAAGTATCCGGACACCACCAAAAACATACGTTTTTCATATTAGGTGCACTGTGCAGCCACCTACTGCCATGCACTCCAAATCAGTGACCTCAGTAGTCATTAGAAATCGTGAGAGAGCAGAATGGGACACTCCACAGACTGACGGACTTCAAACTGATCAGGTGGTTGGGTGTCACTTGTATCATACATCTGTACACGAGATTTACACACTCCTAAACATCACCAGGTCCACTTTTTCCGATGTGATAGTGAAGTGTAAACATGAAGGGACACTTAGGCACAAAAGCACACAGGCCAACCTCGTCTGCTGTCTTACAGAGACCGCTGACAGTTGAAGAGGGTATGTATAATAAGCAGACATCTTTCTAGACCATCACACAGGAATTCCAAACTGCATCAGGATCCACTGCAAGTACTATGACAGTTAGTCTGGAGGTGAGAAAACTTGGATTTTATGGTCGAACAGCTGCTCATAAGCCACACTTCAGGCTGGTAAATGTCAAACGACGCCTCGCTTGGTGTAAGGAGTGTTAACATTGGACGATTGAACAGTGGAAAAACGTTGTGTGGAGTGACTAATCACGGATCACAATGTGGCGATCCGAAGGCAGTGTGTGGGTATGGCGAATGTCCGGTGAATGTCATTTGACAATGTGTGTAGTGCCAACAGTAAAATTTGGAGGTGGTGGTGCTATGGTGTGGTCGTGTTGTTCACGGAGGGACACAGCACCCCTTGTTGTTTTGTGTGTCACTATCACGGCACAGGCCTGTTTTAATCACCTTCTTGCTTTCTACTGTTGAAAATCAGTTCGGGAATGTCGATTGTATCTTTCTACACAATAGAGCACCTGTTCGTAATGCGCGGCCTTTGGCGGAGTGGTTACACGACAATAACATCCCTGTAATGGACTGACCTGCTCCAAGTCCTGACCTGAATTCCTACAGAAAACCTTTGGGGGGAGGGGGGGTTGGAACGCCGACTTCGTACCAGGCCTCGCTGGCCGACATCGATACCTCTCCTGAGTGCAGCACTCAGTGAAGAATGGGCTGCCATTCCCCAAGAAACCTCCAAGCACCTGACTGAATGTATGCCTGAAAGAATGGCAGCTGTCAACAAGGCTAAGGGTGGGCCAACACCATATTGAATTTCAGCATTACCGATGGAGGGCGCCACGAACTTGTAAGTCATTTTCAGCCAGGTGTCCCGATACCTTTGATCACATAGTGTATGTACGCGGCAGAATTAGGGATGTAAAAGAAGGGAACTACCTTTTAGACTTATCTAGCAGCTACAAAGATATTTACATCAAACATCTTGCCATATTGGCTCATTTTTAAGAGTGAACTCCGTTGCCCTAGCGCAATTAGTTCTCTTAGCTGCAAGGTGTTGGCACACCTGCGTCTCGCAATTCACAAGCTAAAGTCCCTGATCCTGTACCCAAAAGCCAGAAGATACGCCAGCAATAGTAAACAATATAAGACAGTTTTACTTGTGAGAAGGGGGCGGGGGCGGGAGATAAAATATCTGGGGGTGTATTTTTGCTTGCAGGGACACTAAAAGAGTTTTTTGATTTCTGGGTTTGGGTGCGGGAGGTTAATATTTTTTCCCTGTGGCGGGGGGTGTCCATATCGCTCCCAAATCCACCCTCTGTTACGTATATGATGAGCGGTGTAAGAACAAATGAACAAAAAATTAGTATGATATTTCAGTGCCTGTGTTATTCCGAACTACGATGCAGTGTTGTCCGCAGCTCGTGGTCGTGTGGTAGCGTTTTCGCTATCCGCGCCCGGGTTCCCGGGTTCGATTCCCGGCGGGGTCAGAGATTTTCTCTGCCTCGTGATGACTGGGTGTTGTGTGATGTCCTTAGGTTAGATAGGTTTAAGCAGTTCTAACTTCTAGGCGACTGATGACCATAGATGTTAAGTCCCATAGTTCTCAGAGCCATTTGAACCATTTTGATGCAGTGTTCCTTTGGACATGCATGATTGTACTGTATCAGTGTTTCTACGACGGCACTGGTAGCACACTGACGTAATAACAGTTTAATAATTTTATAATACTGAAACAGCGCTATTGCTCTATACTTCTGCGATCAGTGTCGCTTACTAAGTGAGGTTGGCCCCAAGCAGAGACAAGTCAAAACCATCAGATTCTTATCGAAAGTTTTGTAAGTGAGCTATTCCGTGAAATGGGCCACGTAATAATGTGATTAAATGATCTGCATGCAAGAATTAAGGTTCCCGTCAAAAGCTGCAACTCATCCTTCAGAGTATGTATCTATCTTATACACATTTTGACAGTTACAGTGATGGAAAATGAAACATTTTTATTTTATTGTAATTTCTATCCTTGCTGAGAATTTTTTTTCTTTATTGAATTTAAGTTAGCCATCCGGGGTGGGCTGGCTGCAGTGTAGGCGACGCTCTTCAGCCGAGAGACAGTACATAACATGGAGGCATGTAAAGCAACGTAAGGAGAAAATATAGCAAAACAGACATATACGAAAGGTGGAATACAATGAAAGATAAGATACAAAAAGAGTGACTGTAAAAATTGAGATGAGAATCTAAAAAAAAGTAGTGTACACAAAAAACCACACACTGCTACGATTACAAGAAACCAAGGCGAAATGTGATCGGAGCATAAAAGTGGCGACGGGCTGCGCATCACTGAACAATCACAGATAGCAACACTATGTACAAGTCCAGCACACAATCAAAAGCACAGCACTTGACGTCATTGTAGAACAGCACCAGACGCAACACTGACGTAGCACACTGACAACGAAGAACAAACTGCGAGGATCTGAAAGGTATAGGGATATCCTGCTTTGAACGACTTAAATACATAATACACGGTTATACACTTAAAAAGTATTTGAGAACTATAGACGTATGTACCAAAATATAATATTGTAATAAAATACACTCCTGGAAATTGAAATAAGAACACCGTGAATTCATTGTCCCAGGAAGGGGAAACTTTATTGACACACTCCTGGGGTCAGATACATCACACAGGCACATAGACACAGGCAACAGAGCATGCACAATGTCGGCACTAGTACAGTGTATATCCACCTTTCGCAGCAATGCAGGCTGCTATTCTCCCATGGAGACGATCGTAGAGATGCTGGATGTAGTCCTGTGGAACGGCTTGCCATGCCATTTCCACCTGGCGCCTCAGTTGGACCAGCGTTCGTGCTGGACGTGCAGACCGCGTGAGACGACGCTTCATCCAGTCCCAAACATGCTCAATGGGGGACAGATCCGGAGATCTTGCTGGCCAGGGTAGTTGACTTACACCTTCTAGAGCACGTTGGGTGGACGTGCATTGTCCTGTTGGAACAGCAAGTTCCCTTGCCGGTCTAGGAATGGTAGAACGATGGGTTCGATGACGGTTTGGATGTACCGTGCACTATTCAGTGTCCCCTCGACGATCACCAGTGGTGTACGGCCAGTGTAGGAGATCGCTCCCCACACCATGATGCCGGGTGTTGGCCCTGTGTGCCTCGGTCGTATGCAGTCCTGATTGTGGCGCTCACCTGCACGGCGCCAAACACGCATACGACCATCATTGGCACCAAGGCAGAAGCGACTCTCATCGCTGAAGACGACACGTCTCCATTCGTCCCTCCATTCACGCCTGTCGCGACACCACTGGAGGCGGGCTGCACGATGTTGGGGCGTGAGCGGAAGACGGCCTAACGATGTGCGGGACCGTAGCCCAGCTTCATGGAGACGGTTGCGAATGGTCCTCGCCGATACCCCAGGAGCAACAGTGTCCCTAATTTGCTGGGAAGTGGCGGTGCGGTCCCCTACGGCACTGCGTAGGATCCTACGGTCTTGGCGTGCATCCGTGCGTGGCTGCGGTCCGGTCCCAGGTCGACGGGCACGTTCACCTTCCGCCGACCACTGGCGACAACATCGATGTACTGTGGAGACCTCACGCCCCACGTCTTGAGCAATTCGGCGGTACGTCCACCCGGCCTCCCGCATGCCCACTATACGCCCTCGCTCAAAGTCCGTCAACTGCACATACGGTTCACGTCCACGCTGTCGCGGCATGCTACCAGTGTTAAAGACTGCGATGGAGCTCCGTATGCCACGGCAAACTGACTGACAATGACGGCGGCGGTGCACAAATGCTGCGCAGCTAGCGCCATTCGACGGCCAACACCGCGGTTCCTGCTGTGTCCGCTGTGCCGTGCGTGTGATCATTGCTTGTACAGCCCTCTCGCAGTGTCCGGAGCAAGTATGGTGGGTCTGACACACCGGTGTCAATGTGTTCTTTTTTCCATTTCCAGGAGTGTATATCTTACTTGGAAAACGACATTTAAGAACAAGCTTTAAATACATTACCGAAAACAATAGGACATTGGGAAAGACAATGTCAATTCTGATCCAATGACGGTATATGCTACGGGTGTGGAGGATAGTAGATGTACTGATAATGGTATCAACGTCTGGCAACAGAGGATGTAGTAGCATAGCTACCAGAACATCATTTGTGTCTGTCCTTTAAGTGGGAACGCTCACAGCCAGAAGGCTCAGTTTGATGCAACCAGCTGATGCAACCAGGCAACCATACCATGGAGACACACTCTTGCTTCTTAATGCACGTGCCAGTTGTCACATCAGGTAAATGAGGTTCTGGGCGTCCACGCAACATAGATGCCCACCAAGACCCCCATATTCTAAGGGTAGCAGTGGCAGATCGTATAGCTACCACAGCACAGAGAAGAGGGCTTCTGAGCCCAGACGTGTCAACACGAAATGTTGTGAACCAGTTATTAGCTGTCGGACTACTGGCATGCATATGTCTAGCCCATCTTCCATTCACAGCACAGT
Source organism: Schistocerca cancellata (assembly GCF_023864275.1). NCBI lineage: Eukaryota > Metazoa > Arthropoda > Insecta > Orthoptera > Acrididae > Schistocerca > Schistocerca cancellata. Next base: position 125,761,982 of record NC_064631.1, read on the forward strand.
ACGGCTCAACTCGTGCTATCAGAGCATCAATGGAAAGATGGAATGGCGTGCCATGCATGCTCTCCCTCAATGAAAGCAGATTCTGTGTGCACGCAAATGATGGTGATATGCCCGTACAATGTAGACTTGTTGAGCATTGTCTTTTAGAGTGAATTTATCCAAGACTCACTAACCCCAACCCAGGCCTTATGGTCTCTCGGTCACCTTTGACGTATGTTGATGGCACACTAACCGGCCCTTTTCTCTTGCCATTCTTGCAACAGGAAGGTGAAGTGTTGTTACAACAGGATAATGCTCGCCCACACGCTGTCCCTGAAACTCAACATACTTTGCAAGACGTGTCAGAACTTTCCTGGCCAAGACAATCATCACACTTGTCTCTAATCTAGCATGGGTGTGATATGATGGGACGAAAAGCGACTCGTGCGACTAATCAACCACCATTTCTTACAGAACTCTGTGAACAGGTCGAGCAGGCGCGGAATAACGTATCCCAGGACAATGTTCGCCATCTGTGTAGTCGACTGGATGTCATAGTCAGTGCCTGCAATATCGCCTGTGGATGCACCTCCACATACAAATATGGATGTTTCGTATGGGTCGATACCTGGTACCTCAGAAGCACCTGTGCTGTTGATATGTAAATGTAATCATTTCATGTACAGCTCATGCACTGTTGCTGCAATAGCTCCTGAATCATTTAAGAAACTCTAAAAGGATGTACTAATTCTCTTCCAGCATTGTATTTGATGTAGAAATTGAGTTATGTGATGAAGTTTGGAAGTGGTCTGAGACAGCAGGGGAGGCGCAAAACGCCCCCGTGCAATCCTGGTAACAGTGCTGTTGGGTATGGTCGTGGCTGCCCTATGCTGAACAGTTCTATGGGATCTGCTAAGAAAAGAAGTAACACTTGCCTTTACTGGCTTTTTATTTATTTTAAATTTGAGGAACCATTTGTAACACACTCAGCTGGAATTTCACTACTTAATCATTGTCAAAACCATCTATTGACAGAAGTATCCCATTGAAACATGACGTGTCCTACATGGTTGTTGCTTCAAGGAACCAATTAGTTCGAGTTCAGCAGGGTCTGTTTTGCTTCTTTTAGTTTTAAATAATGTTTGATTCTAAAATGGATCTTCTTTCATTTTGATCAAAACAGGCAACAACAAATATAATTTTACATGAAGTAACACAAAAGAATAAATACTAAAACAACAAACGTCAAATAGCGCGAGATGCGACCACCAACAATGGCTCGTGGACCTCCTCCATTGGTGGCCTTGGTTTGCTGTCACCGTCAGACGGCTGTGCCATTGGCAACCTACCAGCTTACCACAGCAGCACGGCAGTTGTGTGCTATTTAGCTGGCGCCGGGATAGTGTCAAATGGCTCACACAATGTACCTCCTGACTACCGTGAATTAGTGCTGATTATGAGGCATCCGAACCCCATATGGTCGTTTTGGTCCTGTCTGGCTGCTGTGTAAATGGCGCCACTGCACGGTAGTGTAAGGTACGTTGGGCAACACATTTCACACTAGCCTGGCGTCCATTAAATGACATACAACAGCCGTGCCACTGTGGTAAGCCGGTAAGTTGCCACTGACACAGCCAGCTGCCAGTGACAGCAAACCAAGGCCACCAATAGAACAGTGGCTACGAACTGGTGTTTGTTGTTGTAGTCTCTATTCTTTCATGCTATTTCAAGTGAAATATACTTCTTGTTGCCTGTTTTGTCATGATGAATGTAGAACCATTTCAGAACTAAACACTACTTAAAACAAAAGGAAGAAAACCAGACCCAGTTGAAGCTGAGCTGACTGGCGGCTTTAAGCAAAAGCCAGATCTATTTACGTCGTTTTTCAATGGGATTATTGCAAAGTGTTTCTCGTATAAAAAGAGCCAAAAAGCCAATAAATGCAAGTTTGGATACTAATCATAGCACTCTCCCGACTCTCATCATTTAATTCATACGGTTTTTAAATTAAATACTTCAAGTTTTGGAATTTTTGTGTGTTACAATATTATATTTTAATGCATATGGGCTATAACGGCTCGGTTTGCTGGCCTAACTCCTTCTGACACTGGTATCACCTCCCTTGTGACTTATCTTTGATTTTCCTGGTTGAGGTGTGGAGGCTCGGAACGGTGGGGTGAGTTGTGAAGAGCACGTGATGGAAGGAGGAGGGTTGGAGCTGCAATGTCTGACGGCAGGGTCTGGTTGTGCTGATTGGGAATTGACAACGTACATACCCAACTGGATCGCCAAGCAGCTTGTGAATGTTGGGCAGCCACTAAAGAGGGCAACGAAGGTCGTGCTCTTGAGCTCTGGTGATGGGGGCCTCCTTCCGTTATTTGGAAAGGAGTTAAAGGGATACTCCTCCGTATGGATCTTCTGGGCCTGGGGTCTAATTGTTTTAAGGATAATGGGGCAATATTATTGTCTTGTTCAGTGAATAATATGTATCTGTTTCTTCTGCAGTATGCCTTGGCTTGAGAGTGGCCAATGGTTGTTAGTGCATCTTCTTTGAAGCCACGTGAGTCTGTAAATATATACCGCTCGTGTGTACCCGCTTGGGGTGCGATGTTATGAATTGAAGTGGTAACACCGGTGAGTGGCACTGTTCCCAGTGGTAATGTCATGATAGTAGGAATGAATTTGAAATCTAATTGAGATGTAGTAAAGTGTATTTATTCCAACATACACTTATGTGTTTTAGTTATAACTGAATTATGTTGGGCTACTTCTGAGTGAAATTTTGTGCCTTGCTTAGGGATTTAACTGCAACTGCTCTGTTTGTATTTGTGAGTGAATATTCTGTTACTGTTTGAAGGTGCTGTCTCGTGTGTGATTTATGTTCACAGTTGATTGCGGAACACATGAGTCTACCCTGGTGTTTGCAGCCATGCCTTCTGGGCCACTTCCTTGGCTGCATCCTGCCCCAGGTCTATGTTATTGCTGCAGGAACGCTTTGCCACTTCGTCTGCCATACCTAGCAATAGTTGAATAGTTGTCTTGTTCCCTGGGGCTTTACCTGGGTTGAACGACTGCCGCCACTGTTGTAGGCTGTGGAGTTTGGCAGAATTAACTCATGGACTTTGTAAATTACGATTTTTGTTTTTTCTGTTATAAACTCAGACGCTTTGTGATTATGAACACTGTTTCCTTTTGCTTATATTGGTAAATCTCTGTAGTTTATCACTTTATTGTCACTACAACTCTGATTTTCTTATGTTATTAATCTGAAAATTAATTGAACAGTATGCTTTTGTTAAATAAATTGTAAATTCCCTCCCAGCAGTATATATATATATATATATATAATTGTAGCATTCACATTTAGTGTAAACTTCCAAAAGTAAAAATATGTATAACAATCACATTCAGTGTAACCTCGCAATAATAACATGACTAACCTCCCAATAAAAGATGTGACTCATATATAACCTTTCAATAATTAACTGACTCTGAATCTAAACTGGTAAATTTGGACGTCAAGTGCTGCATCATGACTCTGAAAGATCATTCTGAATAAATTAAAAATTCTTACCTCAAAGAAGTCGCCAAATAACGTATATATATCTGATCCTATAAGAAATATTTCGGGCACAGCCCACTGCAATGCTGGCCGATAGATTTGTCATGTATAAAAAGAAACAACTGATTTTTCTTTACGATAATCGGAATGACCATGGACTGCAGAAATTAGTAAATACTTTAAAATCAGATGAATGATTATCAAAAATTTAATTTTATAAAAAAGATTATTATTAAATGACTTTTTAAAAACATTTACACGGGACTTGATATAACAATAGTACAAATTTAGTTGTAACGAACTACATATGCGAGCGGCTGCTTTTAGCTTATACTACATCGCTCAGGCACCGCCATCGCTCCCCACGACTGGCCCCGCTAACTCCATACACTCGAATGCTACCTGTAGCTACTACGTACTCCTACTGCCGGAGCTACAACTACTAATGCTCTCTGGTCTGCGATTCTCTTATAGCTTACATATCGCAGGCAGCGCGTGAGCAATCCATCGAAATTAAATCTGCTCGAGTGCGCTAGCAATAAATTCCTTAGTGATGGGGCTCTTGCACGATGTTAATTTGGTGAAAATGACAAAGAATCTGCTGAGTCGCCCTTCCACGTGTTGATGCTTGGTCCTTCCGTATCTCAACGTGTTAACTGGGTTTCAGCATACGTCTTTGCTTCTTAAACATCTTTCAAATTCATTATATTATATAACATATTACAAAGACGTTTGAAACAGGAACAGCAATTACAATAAAATTTAAGGTCTTTCGTTTTCCATGGTTCTGAGTGCCAAGAAATGTAGTGGTTTCGTTTGCTCTGAAGAATGTGTTACGGCAATGGATTGAATCCTTTATTAACACATGCAGCTCATCAAAAGTTTGCACAATCGTAAAGTAGATAAAAAAGATTATCACCATCGTTTCTCAAGTCCTCAAAAAGTATAAAGAATGCTCCAGATCGTATCTTCTCATCTTGATAGGATGAACCCACCACACACTACTGCTCCCTTTCTTCAGTCGTCTATAAAGCAATACCCACGTAACTAATTTATTGCAATCCATTTACTTAATTCTGTGTCAAACCATACGAACATCTGACGTGCTGCTGTCGCTGCAGAGTGTCTGGTGCTGTAGGCACAGGTTACAGCGCGGCTTACAAGACAGCCATGGCCATGATGCAGTGGAAAGCCCGTATCTGGCAGCCGTGCACCCGGCGCAGTTTTCTTTACAACTGGTGTGAAAAAACCCAGACGGCAGCTGGTCTTCTCCGCATACACTGAAAGTAGAAATTTATTCAGAGATAGAGAATATGCTTATGGGAATACACATTGGGTACGGGACAGCTTCTCAGTTGTACTTAAAACGAAAATTTTGCGGAACCTACAGATGAAGCAAGTATCTTTCTAAGTAGCTGCGTACCATCGTTCGCTCATTTTGTAGACTAAGAGTTCTGAAAGAAAATGATGTCGTTAATAATACTATACTAGATGTTCCTCCACTAGAACAATTTGATTATATTAAAAGTTCCGACGAGTTTCAACAAACTCTGTCTTTTTTCCATTTGCGGTGTCTAAGAAGTTACTTTTGATTCTGCAAACTCTTCTAATGACATACCAAACACGACTATTAAGCAGTTCATGTAGCAACATCCACCTAGGATTGACATACGGTGCCACGTATGATCTTCAGGTGGAGTGCTCCTGAAAGCATTCTCTTCAAAACGCACACAGGACTGGTGTAATATTGTACAGTATTTATTATTTGTTTTACAAACCAGTTAGCCCTTTTACATCATCATAACGTCAAAGATAAGTCCATGTCCTACTACTTACCTTGCACTCTTCGAGCGTTATTGCCCATAATAGAGGTTCCCTTTCTGGATTCTGCATCATGTTTGATGACCAGAGGAACTGATATTGGGTGTTCGCTTGTATAATTTATTACGAAAAGTCGGTCCTGTGGAAGCTTACATTCAACTGTAGTGGAATGGTGAGTATTTTCCTTTATGATCTTGACGCACTCAGCTATCGGTCTGATATTATGAAACTAACGAGTACCCTGCGTTGTCTCGGTGAGATCTGGTTGTCAAGGAAGGCAGGATTCGGTTACGATTGTGAACGGGGCCTTAATCAGTAACTGTTGGTCCCCTTTTGCAATTACACACATTTATTTTAAAACGATAATTCCATACCCAGCAATTATAAAGATAGCACACGTTATTAATGATAGAATGAACAACAGTGTAAATAATAGTGCTTTCAGTACGTTATAATTTACCAGTGAGCATAAAATACAGAAACAGCGAATTATGTTTTAAAATCAAGCCAGTGTGATCCCAATTAGAATTTTAAGTCAAGTAACCACAGTCACGGATGAAGGCCTTTAACTCCAAGAACGGCAATTAAAAAAAAATTACATACACACTGTTAAACAGCAATGCAATAGCAAAGGTTAATTTAAAAAGACAGGCAACTGATAACCAAATGGGTGAGATAAGTGGTGGTAAACTTGGTAGCACAACCATTTAAACCGGCTGTAACGCCAAGGATGGCAATTATATATATAAAAAATTAGAAACATATAATAATACAGCAAACACAATAATAAAACACAAGGGCCAGTCACAGACGGTGCACTAGGAATCGATCTCAGAGTAAGTATGGCAAAAAACACTTCCGCGAGCGATGAGATAGGCACCCAAGAGTTGCATTCACTTCACAACATGGTAACTCAGACCAGTGGCAGTATAACGAATGACTAATGATAATCTTGCTGAGGCTCCCTAACGTCCAATAAACCAAATGCGAAGATGTAAAAAAATACGCCTAAGCCGGAACCGGCAGTAAGGATTCTGTCCGCAGAATACCCCCTGGAACGAAAAAGGAATCGCTACCACCAGAGTAGAAGAATCGCCAACAAACCTACAATCAAGAAAGCTGTCAAAACTACACACCTCACTGGACAGCAGCGCCAAGGCGAGGAAACGTACACTGCCGTTACATACACTAATCCCCAGGGCAGGTAACTGGGGCGTTAGCGGTCACAAGGCAGGAAAAATACTGCTGGTAGGAATTTAAACGACCCCTTTGAAAACTTTATGAATTATGTGCTGATAAACCTCTTATATTATTTGAATTTTAAACAGCTGAGCAGAACTGAACTTACTCTGACATTTCGCTCTTTACCTATTCTGGTCAACACTTAACTGACACACAATATTTTTAGCGCAACGCAATCTGACTTTCAATAATCCCTACAAAAGAATGGCCCTGACTAACATTAACCTATACCTTTCACAAATCACTTACCTCACAAAAATCTTCGTTACTCGAACTACTGCAATACAGCGAGCGCCAATACTGCCAACTAAATAAAAGATTCTAACTACTGAAGGCACTAACTACTGATAGGCTAGTTAGCAAATGGAAGATTTTGATAGAGAACAAACAATGTAATTACCTTAATAGTGTTCAAAAGTCATTATATATATATATCAACACTACGCGCTGTTCACATCCAGCTGCCCAACACTACAATAGCAAACAACAATGTAAACCAGTCACAGACTGCACACACCACAGCCAGTGATTTTCATACAGAGCGCTATGTGGCGCTACCAAAAAAAAAACCTAAACAGCCTACATACATAGCCCCCACGCTCCCCACAAAAAACATTACAAATTCTTTTGGGCAGTGGCCAATACTGATTTGAAAAACATTATTCATAATTACAATAACAAACAAATCAAATGGACACACTTATTGATACACGGTTTGTCAAAAGCAAAAATTGTTCTCATAAAGACAGTCCTGATCATTCATCACAGTATAATTACATTGCACAAAGTCTGATCACTAAAAGAAAATATACACGGAAGTAGTGGCTTTCCATGCTGTCTTGAAGAAGTAGTGTTGCCCTTCCAACGGAAAGACAGTGCTGACTCTTGACATGCAGACAGGTAATGGCACACAACAGAGCAAACCAACAGCAGAGTCAGTCGAAGTTGAAGAATATTGGTAGGTAGGTCATCACAGAGCAGACCCACTGTAGTCCTGGTAGAGATTATGGTATTGGTGGGCCAATAGAGGTGCAGACCCACTGCAGTCCTTGTAGAAATAATGGTATTGGTGGGCCATCAAAGATGCAGACCCACTGTAGTCCTTGTAGAGACGGCCAGTAGCCATCTGCTGCGACTGTGCAGGTGCACAGTTACCATCAAAGAGTCTTGCAGACAATATTGCAAGTCCACAAACCACCACTTGTGCACTCACAAAGTTTTCGGAATTTTCCTTAGAACCAGTAATGCTGTTAACCAGTCCATTGCTGAATTATTAATACACGTGCAAACACTAACAGTCCCAACTTCTCATATATTGTGGATATACTATGACCAACAGAAACGTGTGCAGTAAAATGTATGTTTACAAGCTACTTAATCTGATGAACTAGTGTCCATTACAATTTTATAACATGATAATATAATTACAAAGATACAGAAAACATCATTAAAACATTTGTAGTAATACAGGCTTTAGAAAAGAATAGAAATAGACACATACATCAGTGTTACAGGTATTTTAATGCAAATTATATTTGAGAATAGCAGTCCAACCCAAAACTTCATTCCATAGATCTTTCCTCTTATTTCAACATTTGCTCCTGCAAAAAAAAAAAAAAAAAAAAAAAAAAAAAAAAAAAAAAAAAAAAAAAAAAAAAAAACATATTTCTCATTGTACAGTACTCATCTCATTTTTGCACAGATCTTTTTCATATAACTTTTCAATGCATTCTTTCCCGATTCTTCATAGTTAGTTTCTTATATAGTCTACCCCCTCTTAGGCTAACTTAAAGATACTGACTTTAGATATATGTTCTAAGGGATGAGGCAATGTAGCAACACACAAAAAATTAACAGAAACAGGAATGACAAAAAAAATGCAATTTGGCAAAGCAAGCAGCAGTATATCTAAATTAGCAGAGAAAATGCAACATTACAACTAATAGAGCCAATGTGCAGCAACAAGAAAAATAAATCTGTAGTAAAACTCGCTTAACAGAGTAATACAAGGTGAAAATCAGTAGCACTATGCCTGGCACACAGCAGCAGAAAATGCAATTACTTATACCTAAACATGACAAATTCAAGCAGAAAAAATATTACAGTAAAGAGAGGAAATGTCTAATAACTATGTCACATCTTAACACTAGAGTGAAGCATCACCTTCACTTACTCTATGAAACAAGTTACCAAATCGTTGAAAAAATTATGTTTGCAATTCCTGTGAAGGTAAATGTCTATTTGTGCTCTCTTCTCTAAGAAAGTACATCATAATATTATTCTTTACTGGATCTGTAGAAAGAAAATAGTGATATTAGTAAATCTATTAAATTTTATTTTAACGAATGCTGCAGTGCAACTAGAAACTAGATATCAAACAAAATGAGCAATCTCTCAACTAGAAAGACAATAGATGTAAAATGTTTCTCATCATTTCATTAGGTATTTTAGTAAATATCATAAATTAAGAGCTCCACAGTGTAATCGTATGTTTCCAAGCAACAGCGTGTCATATTTGCGATGCTCTCTACAAAGGAATGTCAATAGCGAGGTTAATGGTCTCCTTTTTTTTCTCCACCTAATGGCTTTTTCTCCAAGCAGGTGGCACAGCTGGGCGCCCACGACACATTACATGAAGGTCAGTTAACTTTCTTACCGAAATATTTACAACAGCAGTGACAGCTTCATGTAAAAAACTTCACAGGTCGAGAATTTGCTTTACAAATGTGTAGAAACAAAATCCTATAAATATAACAGTGTCCAAAAAATTTTTGCCAGCATTGTGATACATTCACGCATTTACACACATTTCATAACTCTTAAAGTACGATTTTTGGTTTCCAACATCCTTTTTCACAAGTCAGAGTCCCTAACCACTACTCATTATTCCTTACCTTATTACACATATACATAATCGTCGACACTTCTTCAATATTTCATCACAATAAATACGTAGCATAATCAAATTCCTCATATAGCATCAGCTTATTGATCACAAACATACCTCAACAGCATAATACACATTGTCGTCATAATAATAACGTCATAGCACCTCAGTCAAATCTCAAAAACGTCGTAGCTTTCTGCAATAATTTCAAAACCTAAAAAAATTTCTCTATATATTTAAATAGTGTCATCTACCTCAAACGTACATTAAAAATCATGATCCCATACCGAATACATCATTCAAAGCTCTCATAGTATCACAGTGGTACCGAAAAAATATAAACAGTTCACAAAGTACAGACAAAATACAATTTCGATAGTGTGAAGTTATCAAACTGTGTAATTACGCAAACATCTGTCATGATGTAGTAAAAAAAAAACGTTTGTCTCTCTCAGTTAAATGACCAGAGCGCTGTGTAATTATGTGTTAGAGAAATATGGTATCGATGTGTAAAGTTGTCTAAGCAAATACCATATTAGCTATGGCTCCTTGTGCTTGCCAAACACATGGTACACAAAGTAAGCGTGTAGCCCCTGAGGATTAATGTAATTATACCCTCAGGTGTTACAGATTACAGCAATGGAATGAAATGTATCACAGAAAACCTTTGTATCTTTGTAATTCAAAATTTTTTAAAAATAAATGTTTTTAGTACAAAATTAATCACTCAAATGTGTGTACTGCAGCGCTAAACTGTGTGTCTTGTTGTAACATAATCTCTGTTATTATTTAAGGGTTAAAATGTGCCAAATGTCTTAACTACCATCGTCCATAAGCAAAGTTCTGTAGAAGTCAATGTACTTACCTTGTAATAAACAAAGTTAATTGTTATGCGTATAGATATCGTAGTTATTATGCTTATTGCCATGATGAAGAAATTACTTTAGTGTAACATATTGTTGTTCTACGGAAAAGGCTGTCTCACTGTAGCTATACCACAAAAGTTACTATTAAAACATGTGTTACTTTCCAGAAGAATTCAGAAAAACTGTGCACATATAAAGCAGATACAGCGCAAAAGCAATAATATAAATTGTGTCACTCATTGGTAATGTCGTGATATAATCGCGTAGCTGTCAAATAAACTAACCACTGCGTCATCTGGTATCTCTCAGAAAGTACCTTAAATCCAGAATGTATTTTCAAGTAAACCAAAACGTTCCATTAAAATCTCATTAGCAGTGCCGGTATATGTTCTAAGTATGTGAGCCTTATATTCGTCACGTAATCGTGCAACTAACAAACAAGAATATACGCACACAATAGCACTGTGTCGTCTGTTCACTATAACAATGTATTCGTAATTACTGTCTAAATATGTTCCCTAGGTTCTAGACTGGATAGTTAAATTCAAAACATTGTTGCATGTTAACACTCTCTAAGTGTGAGAAAGCGTACTAGTAGGGTGAAGTGAAAAATTTTATGGCAAAGACTAAGTTAAAAAGCAGATTATCTCTCAATAAACGGTTTTACATGTGAAATGTGGTGCAACTTTTTACCCTTTCAAGGGCTCAGAGTTTCAACTTCAAAGCAATTATCGTGTTGTATACGTTGGTAAAGAATGCTAAAATTTTTCTCAATGTTAGCGTCTATGTTATTTTCTCTGCGCCAGCCAGCGCACGTGGCTGCCTGCTGTGTGTGTCATTGTCTCTCTCTTTGTTGGCGCACGTCGTTATTGGGATTAGGAGACCTTACTTCTACAAATTCACCTTGTCGAGAGGCCCCTGCCCTGTTTGAATCCCGCCAGTTCTGATGATATTCAGGTCTGTCGTTACGATTATATCGTCTGTAGTCATGTCGGTAGATTCCATAGTTACTTTCCTGTCGGTCAAGTGGTAGAGAATTTCTCCCTGAATCGTAAATGCGCGCTGAACTGTTGCGTCTGAAGTTATTCTGCCTCCCTTGATAATAATTGTTTTGGTTTCCATATTGTCTGTTTCTATGGTTATCTCTGTCATGTTCATTACTACGGAAATGCGATCTTTCTCTGTAACTATTTTTACTCTGCCAACTTTTGTCATACGTGTGGTGTCTGTTTTGGTCACGATTTGGGTTGTAAGAATAGCCTTGTCGTGTCCAGTTATTATTTCTGCCTTCTCGGAATTGTGACGCATGTGACATGTAATTGTTGTGTTCCTGGTTTCTCGTCCCACGATTGTCAGTGTCAATTTCCAATTCTTGTAACAGTCCCTGAAATGCTTCAATGTCGTCTTTGCAACGTCCAGCCATAATAATATGTCGTAAATGTTCAGGCAATTTCATTAAGCAAATGCAGATGAGTTCTGAGGGCCTGTATGGGTTTGACAGGTATTGATTCTTGTGCAACATGTCTTCAAAATATTTCACAAGACTGGAAAATTCAGATTGTTCGAAATGCTTCATCATTATGATGCTATGTTTTACTAGGTCTTATGTAGCTTGAGACCAATATGCTGAGAGGAAGGTATGATCAAATTCTCTTTCACTGTGACAATCGTGAATGACTGATCGCATTCTTACAGCTGGTTCATTCTCTAAATAGCCACACATAAACTCTAATCTGTGCTCTAATGACCAGTTGGGAGAAAAACAATGAAAGAATTGATGAAGCCATGCTTGTCGATGAATGTCGTTGCCCGAATTCTTAAATTTCCTGAATTTACGTGTAGTAATGAACAGCTTATAGTCAAAATCATCATGTCGGCGATTCGCACATCGGTCATTGTTACTTCTTTTCGGCGGCTCCATTTCAAAATTCGGTGTACCTTGCCAATTTCTTTCATAATTTCCGAAGTGTCCTGTGTTATTATTTTGTGGCTGTCCCGTATTTCTATGTCCCTCTTCCCGTATTGGTGCGCGAGTGTCCTCTGAAATATGTAATTCTCGTATTACCTGTGTCAACTGATCTTGTACTTCCCGGATTTCTCTTCTGTACTGTGTATTGATCTGAATTTTGATTTTGTTTGAATTTTCTGATTTGTTAACACTCTTCTGTGTCAGTGAAGGCTATAGGTCTTGTGTCATTCAGATCATCATCTACCTTGGTAGATAATTTAGTGATGTGATCCGAAAGTTCGTCTACTTTATCCGATAGTGAACTGATTTCCTCAGTGTGTTTTTCTGAATCAAGTTTCAGAGTGTCCATTTGTGTTGAAATCGTATCTGCTGTGTCCTTTAAGTTTTCCTGAGTTTTTACAAGTTGCGTGACCGAATCGGTAGATGCAACTGAGTCAATTTTAGATTGCAAGGTGTCGTGATTTTCATGAAAAATAGTTTGCAGTTCTTTGATGGCTGCTTCGTGATTCTATAATGCATTTTCATGACGTGAAAAAATAGGTTGAAAATGCTCACAAATTGGTGTTTTTACGTCATTACAGACTTTTCGACATTTATATTCGATTTTAAGTAACTCTGCAATTAAGTCTTCACGTGTTTGTTCCAGCGTCTGTTCCATTGAGTCTAACTTTTGAAGCTGTTGCTGTGTTTGTCTCTGGTGTTGTTCCATTGTGTCTAACTTCTGAAGATTTTGTTGTATTGTGTCTAACTTTTGCTGTGTTTGTCTCTGAGTTTGTTTCATTTGTTGCATTAATTGCAGTAATAATGTGTTAGTGTCTGGAATCTGTTTTTCTATGCTTTTTGGCAGTGCATTTCCACAGGCAGCATTCACATTTTGATAAGCGGAAAATGTGTCTTGACTCATTTGAGAAAACGATGACGACCCAAAACCTGAATCTGCAGTATTTGCAAGATGGTGTCCTGTCATTTCGGAATCTTGAGGCGAGCTGTTGCCAACCGATCGATCGATAATGCTTCCCTGTTCACTAATTGTTTCACTGTCTACACCATTATTTGCAGCCGGCTCCATTTCCCTATGCACAATGACCAAATTACTACTTTGAACATTAGTTAATTCATTACACGGTGGCGCTAACACATTGCTTTCGTCTTCACGTCATTTCTCATTTTACTTTGGAGCCTAGTATTACGTTTTTCACACGCCATAATTGTCTCAATATTTCATATGATAACACAGAAAATTACAATTTGAAGAGCAAAAATATGAAAATACATTAACATAGCACTAAAAATAATATCTAGTTAATCGCAAGCGCAGCTGCGAAATAGGTACAAATCTACATGCATGCCACAATTGTTTTACTGTACAACAATGAAAGACTGCAACTACAAAGGAGATTCTCTCTACAGTTACGCGCTAGCAATAAACAAAAGCTACACTAATTACACAAACTACAAGAAAAAATCACATGATTCCATATCCCCGGCTAAAGGTCAACATATGGAACGTCCCCTTAGAAAACTTAATGAATTACTGTGCTGATAAACCTCTTACATTATTTGATTTTCAAACAGCTGTGCAGAACTGAACGTACTCAGACATTTCGCTCTTTACCTATTCTTCTAGGCGCTACAGTCTGGAGCCGAGCGACCGCTACGGTCGCAGGTTCGAATCCTACCTCGGGCAGTTCTAAGTTCTAGGCGACTGATGACCTAAGAAGCTAAGTCGCATAGTGCTCAGAGCCATTTTGAACCTATTCTGGTCAACACTAAACTGACACACAATATTTTTAACGCAACGCAATCTGACTTTCAATAATCCCTACAAAAGAATGGCCCTGACTAACATTAACCTATACCTTTCACAAATCACTTACCTCACAAAAATCTTCGTTACTAGAACTACTGCAATACAGCGAGCGCCAGTACTGCCAGCTGAATAAAAGATTCTAATTACTGAAGGCACTAACTACTGATAGGCATAGTTAGCAAATGGAAGATTTTAATACAGAACAAACAATGTATTTACCTTAATAGTGCTCAAAAGTCATTATATATATATATATATATATATATATATATATATATATATATATATATATTTATCTGTTCATGACATCTAGTCTTACAAATTCACTGTCTCTGATGGACACACGTCCAGATCATCCGCTCTCAAAACTCCGCCATCTCTCTAGCCACTTTCACCACTGCTGGCGGCTCACCTCCAACTGCACAACTCGACGCGCTTTTCACATCCAGCTGCCCAACACTACAATAGCAAACAACAATGCAAACCAGCCACAGACTGCACACAGCACAGCCAGTGATTTTCATTTAGAGCACTACGTGGCGTTACCAATAAAAAAACTTAAACAGCCTACTTACAGAATTAACAAATACTATCAAACTGCTGCTACGGCCGCAGGTTCGAATCCTGCCTCGGGCATGGGTGTGTGTGATGTCCTTAGGTTAGTTAGGTTCAAGTAGTTCTAAGTTCTAGGGGACTTATGACCTAAGATGTTGAGTCCCATAGTGCTCAGAGTCATTTTTTTACTAACAAACTGAATGCAATAAATAGTAATTAGAAGTCCAGGAAAGCTAATCAGATTCGCCATCCACAAGCACTCCACTTGCTGCTCTTCGTGTCACCAACACTGCCAGCAGCAACACAAACCCAAGTCACTGGAGAATGGCAAGATCTAATAATGATGGAGATTTGTTTACTTGAATCCGAATGCACTCAACTTAAAGCTTGCAGAATCGGTTTACGACGAGGTCGTGCTCCCTCGTGAGCACAGGCCTTCGATCCGACAGTCCATGCACGCCGCCAGTGGTCCCAGTGTGTTTGCGCACTGTGCGGACCTGGCTCCTCCTGGCTCCTCAGTCGAACTTCCCACAGACTCACCCCAAAAGAACCATGACATTGCTCCAAAGATAGGGCCATGGTTTCGACAGATCGAAAACCGACGCTGCTGCCACTAGCGGACAGGCAACGCTTTCGAAACCAAGTAGCTCCAGTCAACATGCAAATAAGAACTGCAACCATGTCAACTAAACGATACGGTCTGGTCTCCAACAGAGGACAGAAACCTACAAACTGCACTAATGCCAGCTGCAACACGGCTCACAGGGTATATACACTACTGGAAATGGAAAAAAGAACACATTGACCCCGGTGTGTCAGACCTACCATACTTGCTCCGGACACTGCGAGAGGGCTGTACAAGCAATGATCACACGCACGGCACAGCGGACACACCAGGAACCGCGGTGTTGGCCGTCGAATGGCGCTAGCTGCGCAGCATTTGTGCACCGCCGCCATCAGTGTCAGCCAGTTTGCCGTGGCATACGGAGCTCCATCGCAGTCTTGAACACTGGTAGCATGCCGCGACAGCGTGGACGTGAACCGTATGTGCAGTTGACGGACTTTGAGCGAGGGCGTATAGTGGGCATGCGGGAGGCCGGGTGGACGTACCGCCGAATTGCTCAACACGTGGGGCGTGGGGTCTCCACAGTACATCCATGTTGTCGCCAGTGGTCGGTGGAAGGTGCACGTGCCCGTCGACCTGGGACCTGACCGCAGCGACGCACGGATGCACGCCAAGACCGTAGGATCGTACGCAGTGCCGTAGGGGACCGCACCGCCACTTCCCAGCAAATTAGGGACACTGTTGCTCCTGGGGTATCGGCGAGGACCATTCGCAACCGTCTCCATGAAGCTGGGCTACGGTCCCGAACACCGTTAGGCCGTCTTCCGCTCACGCCCCAACATCGTGCAGCCCGCCTCCAGTGGTGTCGCGACAAATATGGATGCCAAATTTTGTTGGAATCGTTCCAGGGGTTATGATGATCTTTTCAACCATGTTTTTCCATGCATACGCAAAATTCAAATATATTTCACAAACGTTTAACATACACTGGAAGACAAAGAATACTACGCACCATAATGAATTACTCGAATGAGACAGACGGCGGTAGATGTGATGTACATGCACTGACAAATAAATGATTACAGTTACAGTGTACCGGATTATTTAATGAAGCGAAAAAGCTTCACAAATTGTACATGTCAATAATGCATTGTTCCAGCTCTGCCCTTATGCAAGATGTGACTCGGCTGGGCACTGATTGACAGATTTCTTGGATGTCCTTCTTAGGGATAGCGTGCCAAATTCTGTCCAACTGACAAAATTCCGAGCTGACTGGCGGGTCCTGCCCATTATGCTCCAAACTTTCTCAATTGAGGAGAGGTTCGGTGATGTTGATGGACAAGGTAGGGTTTGCAAACACGAAGACAAACAGTAGAAACGCTCACAGTGTGTGGGTGGGCATTATCTTGTTGAAATGTGAACCTACGGCGGCTTGTCAAAGGGCAACAAAAAGGAACATAGAATATCGTCGGCATACCACCGTGCTGTAGGGGTGCAGCAGATGGAGACCAAAGGTGTCCTGCCATGAAATGAAATGGCACTGCAGACCATCACTCCTGATTAATGGGCTGTATGGCAGGCGACAACCAGTTTCGTATCCCACCATCGTCCAGAGCGCCTCTAGATACAGCAGTGATAATGTGGAGAGAGAAAGGAGGAGAATGAGATGTAAAGACAGAGAGGGGGGAGGAGAAGGTGCATATGGATAGAGTGGAGATAGATAGAAACAAGTGGACGAAGAAGATGGACACAGAGAAGAGGATGGAGGAGATGAACAGAGGAAAGGCAGAAGGGGCAGAGGGGAAAGAGCAGATGAACAGAGGGGAATGAGAAGCAGGTGGACTGGAAACGGAAAGAAGAAAAAGTGGATATAGAAGAACGAGGAGGAGATGGACAGTGAGAAGGGGGTTGAAGAGATGGAGAGGAGAACGTACAGGAATGGAAAGATGAGGAGGAGATGCAAAAAAGGAGCGAAGTCGAGGAGATGAATTTAGAGGGGAGAGTGGGAGATAGAGGGGAAAGAAGCAGATGGACAGGGACAGGAGGAGGAGCAGGTAGGCAGAGAAGGGAAGGAGGTGGAAATAAAGAAATAGAGAGGAGGAAATGCAGAGAGAGATGGGAGAAAAAGACATGACAGAGAAAGGAAAGCGGAGGACGTAGACAGTGAGTACAGAACGAGGTGGACTGAGGTATGAATGAGGAGACAGGCAGAGAGAAAAGGAGGAAGAGAAGGATATGGACTAATAGGAGATTGGAAAAATACACACATCAAAAAAAGTTTGGCGTCACCTCAGTTCCCAGAACTCCTGAAGATAGACTTTGACTGTGGATATTGAATCACAGACACAGGCCATTCGACTATTCAGAGATGTCACTAAAGCCGCCCAAAGATATAAACAACCGTGCATGAGCAGCGTCTATTAGACGGAGGGGATCCAACAGCCGATCGGTTCCAGTCATTTCACCAGGAAGGAGGTACACGGCTAGTGTTGTCTGTGGTTCAACCGTGCCTAGACGGTCAGTACTACAGTTCGATCGCGTCCGCATCGCTACTTTGGGCTACGAAAAACCCTCAACAAGGGAAGTGTGTAGGCGTCTCGGAGTGAACGAAAGCGATGTTGTTCGGAAATGGAGGAGATACAGAGAGACAGGAACTGTCGATGACATTCCTCGCTCAGGCCGCCCAAGGGCTACTACAGAAGTGGATGACCGCTACCTACTGATTATGACTTCGAGGAACCCTGTCAGCAACGCCACCATGTTGAATAGTGCTTTTCGTGCAGCTGCAGAACGTCGTGTTACAACTGAAACTGTGCGCAATGGTCTGCATGATGTGCAACTTCACCCCCGACGTCCATGGCGAGGTCCATCTTTGAAACCACGACACCATGTAGCGCGGAACAGATGGGCTCACAACATGCCGAATGGACCGCTCAGGATTGGCATCTCTTTCTCTTTACCTATGTGTGTCGCATATACCTTCAACCAGACAGTCGTCAGGGACGTGTTTGGAGGCAAACCTGTCATGCTGAACACCTTAGACACACTGTCCAGCAAGTACAACAACGTGGAGGTTCCCTGCTGTTTTGGGTTGGCATTATGTGGGGCCGGCGTACGCCGCTGGTGGTCATGGAAGGCGCCGTAAAGGCTATATGATCATATGATCGTGAATGGCATCCTCCGACCGATAGTGCAACCATATCAGCAACGTATTGGCGATCATCCGTCTTCATGGACGACAATTCGCGCCTCTACCGCGCACATCTTGTGAATGACTTCCTTCAGGATAATGACATCGCTTGACTAGAGCGGCCAGCCTGTTCTCCGGACATGAGCCCTATTGAACATGACTGGGATAGATTGAAAAGGGCTGTTTATGGACGACGTGACTCACGAAGGGATATATGCCGAGTCGCCGTTTAGGAGTGGAACAATCTGGACCAACAGTGCCTTGATGAACTTGGGGATAGTATGCCACGACGAATACAAGAATACAAGAATCAATGCAAGAGGACGTGCTACTGGGTATTGGAGATACCGGTGTGTACAGCATTCTGTACCACCATCTCTGAAACTCTCGCAGTATAGTGGTACAACATGCAATGTGTGGTTTTCATGAACAATAAGGAGGGTGGAAATGATGTTTATGTTGATCTGTATTCCAGTTTTCTACAGGTTCTGGAACTCTCGGGACTGAAGTGATCGAAAACTTTTTTTTTTATTTGTGTACATTCATGGGCAACGCCGAGTACTGATGTAGGTCCCGAGAAAAATCACGCTGCTTTGCCTATCTCGCCATATGTATTTCTAGATTATTACTCACCAGCAAAACTCGCATCTAACAGCCGAATCTCACGATCTACAATGTAAGTCAGAAATATTTCATTTTCTGATTTGAAAAATAATGGAACCTCACTTTTGAATCCGGTAACCAAATTAGAAAATTGTGAACAAACATAACTAAATCAGTGGAGATAGTTATCAGCAGATGGCTATAGTTTGGAAATAAACAGTATGTTTAGAAAGTTAGCTGTTAGACAAATCGTCTATTTAACTTAGTTCCATAACAAAATTTATATTCAGTATTTATAAATGAAATGCTGTAAAGAGCGATACATTTTTTTCCGAGTTCAAACATGCATGAGATATTGAAATAATAGTACCAAATAGTCAAACAGTGTGAGTCACGAAAATTTACAAAGCAAATCTGAAAATCCTTCGTAAACACGACATCCCACTTTCTACAAAGCTAGCGCATGCGACTGCGTTTTACCTTCTTGGTAAATTCCAAATAACAGCGTTCCGAAATCACTCGCCTCCAGCCTCAGCCAATGCTCTACAGCCAGGTCACTCTCAGACGAATTGACTACTTGACAACATCATAAACTTTGGAATCCGGAGTCTCTTTTATACAAGTTTTGAGGGAAAGTGTTATCTGAGGCCAATATCGCACACAAAACGGGCATTTCATCTCATGGGTGAAGGTTAAGTTAGGTGTATACATGTGACAGTATTTCACTCTGAGAGAGCTATTTGAGTAATACAAATCATGCAAACACCTCCGCGAGTCAGTTCACAGGCTGTGTCCGTGAGTTGACCAAGATTCAGATAGTCGCACTATGCGAGTTCTAACTTCGACAGTCTACATCCCTCGAGAATTGTTCGCCGTGCAACACAGGCAGGGGAAACTATACCGGTTTTGTAGGGTGAGTGGGAGCACCGTATAGCATTGAGCGGTCATATTGCGTCGCAGATTTGTGATGCATATTACAGTTTGTACACTACCATAGTTTGATAATATATTTTGCCATGATCACATACATATTAAGTAAAATGTACCAACGAATCTGCGTTTTATGAGTCATAATTTGTAGGTGTGGTATGTTTCTGAGCAAAGAAATCTCCCGTTTTACCTCCTACACGAACGGTACGAACAGTTAGCCCATTTCGAAAGTTCCAGACTTAATTCCATATGGAAATATCATAGTCGTAATAGACAGAATAACAAAAAAAAAGATAATCGACACAGGTGGGACCGGATCGCACGTTAACACGAAAATAGAACGAGAGAGTAGCGCATTACCCACTGCGCCACATTAACACTACATTGTACTGCTTTCTAAGCGTGTTCCGGCATTGTCGCGACAGTTGAAGCTAGCGTTACGACGCATACGCACTGTGAAGTGAATGTCAGCGATGTGTCGGCAAGACAAAGTGATGAAGAAAGCTGCCAGGAATTGTATTCAGGACAAAGTTGTACATTTAATCAGTTTGTACGAGGAAAGTCGAATGATAGTAAAGGTAGAATTACTGGACTACAGGAACTGAGATAATAACCATAGTTTGTTCGCTCAAATGTCTACTGTTTTTAACACCTTCAACGAAATAATTTATAACAACTGTGGAAAGTAGTTTTGAAATATAGAGTAATTAACATGCAAAAACAAGTATGTTATGTTTGAAAGTAATTGCTTTGGAACTCGGAAAATTGTCATTTAACTACGCGTAATATAGCTGTATCTATAACATTCAGTGACGTGGTATTTATTGATTACATTATTATTCTGGGTGTTGAAGCACAGATCTTCAGAAATTTAAGAGTGGATTCTTAAGTTAATACAAGTAAAAACGTTCAAATAAATGTACGTCTGGAAATGCTTCCTTTACCAGATATCCGCCCTACTTGTCTTTTGAACGAGTATGGGTAAGAAGATGAAATCTAATGTAATTCTATTTCATCGTAATGGTTACTCTACGAGCAATTAATGAGAATAAAGGCACCGGTTAACAGAAATCACAGGCAGTCTGTCGAATGGATTTATGCATAATGGTATCCACCTCGCGCATTTTGGGTACAATTACAAATAGTATTATTTGCACTTCCATCGCTGTGATTTTCGAAAAATTTGTGTGAATATTCCGTCATAATCTCTACAGTGAAGTGCTCGTAGCCATTTTATTTTCATGTAATAATCCCTAATAGATTTTAACTTGGTATTTATTTTATCTACATTTGTCAGTGGGTCGAGGGTTCGAGTTGTTTTGATGGACAACATCGTGGTTTTCTGAAGTAAATCAATGAGGCCTAGAGATCTTTTTGACATTACTGTCCCCACTGGTATTTTCCAAATTGACCGTTAGAAATATATCTGCAAATATTGTTAATAATTTTCTTGGCTATCACTCTGGAGGCAGGTAGAATTTTCCATACGTACATATCCTTCGACAGTATTGCTCACATCATTATTTTTTTAAATGTTCATATTTCTCAACTAATAAAACAATGGGACTCCGCTGATTGTATCCACAATTATTTTCCAATTCGCAAATATTGGTTTAAGTGGGCATTTGTAAAATGTTACACCTCATGTCATAAGACGGTTATCATGATTTACACAAACGAGACCTGCATTTTCGAATCAGCTGAGATTCAGAAAGAGTCTTTTCTCCTCATTTACATTCGCACCTGTTGCCTTACAATAAACACGTACGTTTTCAGCTAGCTTCACGAGATCTATATTATTTTTTATTGCAAAACCTACATCATCACCACATTCGTTTATATCTTTGGTTGTACATATAGCGTTTAATCCCTCGGTTCGGCTTCTACTCTTCTTTGTAGGGCTTCTAGTTGAATACTTGTAGCATCATTGATAGCAGACTCCGTTGTGGGAATTCAGTTTTGATTTCGATATATTTGGTGAAATGGCCATTGATGGTAAGTTTTGTTTGTATCCCTTTCGTTGTATTAATGATCGGTATTGCAAAACCGTCATTGAGACCCCGTATGTCTAAAAGACGTGACTAAATATTTGTGATTCACTACACACTGAGAAAAAAAGTCGTTGGACAGCGATATGCACATATTCAGATGGGGGTAGTATCGCCTACGCAAGTTATAAAAGGGCAGTGAACTGGCGGAGCTGTCATTTGTACTAAAGTGGTACTTTTGAAAATGTTTCCTACGTGATTATAGTCTCACGACGGGAATTAATACACTCTGAACGCGGCATTGTAGTTGGAGCTAGACACGTGGCAGATTCCATTCCGGAAATAGTTAAGGAATTCAACATTCCGAGGTCCACATTGTAATGAGTGGGCCAAGAATACCAGATTTCAGGTGTTACCTCTTACCACGGACTACGTAGTGGTGACGTCCTTCACTTAACGACCGAGAGCAGCGGCGTCTGCGTAGAATTGTTAGTGCTAACAGGCAAGGAATACTGAGTGAAACAGCCGCAGATATCAATCTGGGATATCGATGAGCATACCCTTTAGGACAGTGCGGCGAAATTTGGCGTTAGAAGACGATGGCAATAGACGGCGCACGTGAGCGCCTTTGCTAGCAGCACGACATCTCCTGCAGCGCCTCTCCTGGGCTCGTGACCATCATATTAGTTGCGCCCTAGACGACTGGAAAACCGTGGCCTGGGCAGATGAGTCAGGATTTTAGTTGGTAAGAGCCGATCGTAGTGTTAGAGTGCGGCGCAGACCCCACGAAGCCAACAAGACATTGTGCAAGCTTTTCGTGGCTCCATAATGGTGTGGATTGTGTTTGCATGGAATGAACTGGTTACTCTGGTCCAACAGAATCGATTATTAACTGGAAATGGCTATGTTCGGCTTGTTACGCTACCTGAAGGCCGTTTCCATTCATGGACTTCATACTCCCAAACAGTGATGTCACTGAGTCATAACTCTTCGCCGCGATGAATTTGAACAACATTCTGGACAGTTGGAGCGAATGATTTGGCCACCCAAACCGCACGACATGAACACCATCGAACATTTATGGGACATAATGGAGAGGTGAGTTAGTGCACGAAAACCTGCAACGGCAGCACTGTAACCATTATGGACGGCTACAGAAGCAGCATGGCTCAATATTTCTGCAGGGGACTTCCAATGACTTGTGTCCATATCAAATCGCTGCACTACGCCGGGCAAAAGGATACGATAATAGGAGGTTCCCCATGACGTTTGTCACTTTAGTGTAACAAATGCCTTTGAAAAATCTATAAAATCTACGCCAAATTTTGCAGACGATGTCGAGATAAATGCTGTTGTTCCCTTGAACACTCTCATAGCTATGAAACTACTGAGTCTAAGGACAGATACTTGACGATGGTGAATTGTTATTTCCAAAACAGATCGCAACCATGTTTTCATTACTCCCCTGACTATTTAATAGCTAATTTTCACCTGGTAATTTTATTTTTGTCCTCTGAACCTCTCTGTCTTTCTTTGCCGTTAGCAACGACGTAATCCTTGAACTCTAATGGGACATTTTCTCTATTTATGACTTCGTTGATGACTTCCGTCAGCTTTGGTTCAAATGGCTCTGAGCACTATGGGACTTAACATCTATGGTCGTCAGTCCCCTAGAACTTAGAACTACTTAAACCTAACTAACCTAAGGACACAACACCCAGTCATCACGAGGCAGAGAAAATCCCTGGACCCGCCAGGAATCGAACCCGGGAACCCGGGCGCGGGAAGCGAGAACGCTACCGCACGACCACGAGCTGCAGACCCGTCAGCTTTTCTCTTATTGTATTCCAATAGGTTTTGTAAAGCCCGACTTGCAGTCCGTCGGTTCTTGACGACTTCTTGGTTGGTTATTCGTTGGAATTTGGCTTGTAAGGTTCCTACTGTCATCTTTGGCTGTAACTCTATTTCGGTACCTCAGAACAGGCCAATCGTGTAATGCAGACTGTACAGATTCTCATAATATTATTAGTTAACAGTCTGTAAGCCATATCTAATATGTCATTCTGTTCAGTTAAAATGCTGTTGTCTTCAGCACGTAAGTTCTCGATGAAACTTCGATGTCAGTTCATCTAAAATTTTCTTATGTGATACATTCAACAGTTTTCTTCTTCAATAATTGTTCTAACTCTTGATATAACTTTACTCTCTCATTTTATTTATTTACTTATTTTTTGCCGTACAAACTTAAGATCATATCTGACACCATGATGGCCCTTAAAAGTGATTGATATCATTTCGACTGTGCTGAATTGTGTTGTAGGTTTGATGTTATATGAATCCTCTCGATTCTGCTTTGCTATTTCCTGGACATGTATGTGGATTTAACTGCCATCAGATATTTAATTTCCCCTGCATCTTTACTCATGGGAGCCTCAAGTTCTTCTGAAAATTTGATATTGGGGAATTGCACTTACCTACTTACGAGACAGTTCTAGTGAGCTCCTACTCAGAAGCTTTACAGATTTTCGTTCAGTAAGAATAGAATACCATATCCCAAATACTTTGCCCGTGCTTGTCTGGCGTTACGCCCGACGGAGCATAAATGTTTGGTGCTGTTACTTTTAAAATACAACAATTAATACCAATAACTTATTCTAATAGGCATATATTGAATATTAAAGTTTCTTCGTTGGCTAGTCCTACAATTGAGGCTGGATTTAAAATTTCTTCACGTTATGCAGCATGCTGTTGTTCGACGTTTCGTTATTGCGAGGTAAGTGTCGGATCGGTCAGCTTTGTTACACTCTGTACCCATTAATATCAATAGTGGCTATATCGTAAGTTTATAGCAGAGTGGCGATGGATTTTGTAAGATTAAACTCAATGAAAATTCTCATCTAATTCTTAGTACATTCATATACATTGAAGGACGTTCCACACGCTTCATTTCCCATCTTCGCAATGCTCTTCGACTTTCACGTCTTCTTGTTCCTCTACGTCTTCTGCCCATTCTTATTTCTTGTCGGTTGCGTCATTTGCTGGTTGAGTCCGAGTACTTTCCTGAGGTTTTGATTTGCCTTTGTCCTTGTGTGCTGTATCTCTTATACAGTGATCTTCAGCCAGATTCAGTGTCCCATTAGTTATATCATTTTTTTGTGGACGTCAGCCACTCTTTCGCTTTTTAAAATGTTTCGCAGTCGGTCTCTGAGTGCTAGGACATTGTTCTACGCTGCCTGGTGCGCTGGCCTTGATTTAGTGCTGTTTTCTGGAGATGTCTTCTGAAATCTTATGGAAGACATCGTCGGCGATCCCACAGGTGATCTCATTGGAGAACATTCTCTGTCTTTTCGTAATGCGATGAGCACCCTTATTGGGTGGTTAACATTGACGTAATGCGATGTACTTCACAAGCGTTACAGTTCCAGTTCAGTTTCAACCGAATCCCGGTAAGTCGACGAATCGAGGTAGACACATGGCAGTGGAACACACACAGAGGGACTTTGACAGTAACAGACTGCTTAAGGACGGATGAAACTCTTGCATATGATTTTAAGCCAGTGGTTATCAAACGTTTTTGCTTAAGAGCCAATGCTGTAACTGTTGTGTGATACAGCTAGCTACATTGGATTGTGGTGTGGAGATGTAGTGGCCACTCAAATGGAAATTCAATTTTGATGAAACCAAGGTTATTGATAGAAGCTTACACTCAGGTATTTTTCATCTTTGTTATGAGGTATCACACCAAAATATTTTAAGTGAAAAAGTAAATAGTATATTGGAACTACATGCGTTTTCCTGAAGGCTTACATAATGACCAAATTTCCGTGTCTAGGCGGATAGTGTGGACAATGCCATCGGAATAGGATCCCATGTTTGTCGTTCTGATTTCATATTGGAATATTTAGCTCATATCCCGTGGTTGCAGAAAATAAAGATGAACTAAGGTCGGGTCCGCCTTTTTGGAAGTACACAGAATTATTGTTTTGTTGTAACACTCAAAAACATTTCACCGCTGTTGTGGAATCCTTAGCGTGTTTTTCTTTTGTTTTTCTTTCATCTTATAGTGTGAGTGTCCTGTTGCTGCCAACTGAAATCAACAGTAGGAGTCAATTAGTACGTCATGTCACTATAGTAGTATTTGACAAGTCCTGAGCTGTGACAAGTTTGTTTTTGTGTACCGAAAGTGTTTTTGCGTAGGCAGGCTGACGTTCTCTCCTATTTATTTGTGAATATTTCCTCTAGATGTTGCTGTGGCTTGGACACGCGTTTCACTGTACAATTTTACGTCTGATTTCCGGGACCATTGTCTAGGCATCTTCACCTCCTACTATCTGAAAAAATATCAAGCGACTGCAGCATACCGTTTTGAATCGGACGTTTGTACGTATTAGCCAATTAACAGAACAGGGAAGGTTTCAAGTAATATAACTTAATTAATTCAAAATGGTCAGAAATGGATAGAACGGGCGATGATAGCTTTGCATATATGAAAGGTTCTTTGGCACTTTTCCGGACGAGTAGTGTGCCCTCTTTTCCAGAGCGGATGCCATGTCGGCATTAGTGATCCATAGAAGAAACTATCAAACTGAAATACGAGTAAATAACAAGGAAGTACATTTGTAAACTAAAAGACGTGGTTTAAACATTGACTTTGTACTTCATACAAGTAACGTAACAAGAATAATATAAATGACTTACTTTACGTCAGACGAATCGAACGCAGAAAAAAATTTTCCCAAAAAATAACGGGACAAGCTTCTTCCGTCAGTCGTACAAACAGCATTGGCGGCGTATAATACAACTCGTCTGACCACTTCTCGGCAAGCAGCGGTGCTATTCAGATCAAAAGATCGTCCTCCCACTTTAACAGACATTCCCCTACGGATCCTACAAATAACTTGTGACATGGATATATAAGCATGTTATATTAATAAATAACTGTAATTGCAATATGAGACTCAAATGTTTTATTTTAGTCGTTGCGTTGCCCTACATCAACTTCTATTGTATTTACTATTACTTGCTACCAACATGTACGGCGTTTGAAGATCGCCGTCTTGATAACGCGCATCCAGGAATACATGTTGCTTCCCTTTCACTTTTACAACACAGCAACTGTTCGGTGCTACTCCTCACGCTCGTGAGTTGTCACCATTTCTATTAAACCTGCGGTGACCGCCCTACATACGATTATGGTCCTGATGTAAGCTGACGGCAGAATTCAACAACGTCAGTTAAAATTAGGCACACCATAAAACACTGCTGTCGCTGTAAGTATTTTTGTTACTGAATAGTAAAAATACACTGTTAAGAAGATTTTAAGGTTAGTTGAAGCTTTTGGATTCTGCTATTAGTTGCTACACTCACATTACTATAAAAATACAGCTGAGAACGGTGGGAAACACGAACACTTGATTCAGGCTGCATTATGACGATCGCTGGTCTAAGTGCGTGAAGAAATGGCTGCCCGCATCGGGATTTTTCCGTTTATGGAAACATAAACGCTATCATTATTATTTTTTATTCAACTGTCCCAGCACTGTAATTACGTGGGAATAAAGAGCAAATGTCTTCACACGAAGGCGCTGATCGGACGTAAGAGGGCCCCATCAACTCCCAAGAAAATGTGGTGTCAAGTTTTACCGCAACTTTGTAATTTCATCTTCAGCGATCCATTCATTTCGTTTGAGCGTATATAATTTATTTCATGTAGATCATTATTTGTCCAGATTTCTCCACCTTAAGGACCTAAACATTTATGGAAACGGTCAGTGGCTACAAATGGAACAAACGCTGCTATATTTTCTGTATCACCCTTGCAGCTGTTTTCTTCCTTTTTTTAAAAAAAAAAACTATTTTAGAATAAATGATTAGGTTCATTTTTTACGGCTTTTAACTGAGTTACAAGCAAAGTTTGGCTAACGAAGATAAACTGGAACAGTTAAAGGTCAAGTAGTTGTGTAGACAGCTTCGAAACAAAATTAACAGGAACTGCAAAGAAACAGCAAGGACTGACTGACGAAGAGAACGCGATACGTGTTTTAGGCCGAGCTTTCAGAGACCTCGCTCATTGGAAGAGGAGTCAAAATAAGAGAATACGTGTCTCGGCTTATTCGTAGATATGAGGCCGTTTCTGAGAAAATGACGGTCAATGATTTCGAGGTAATGAATTATTAATATGACCTTTAGTGAGTAAACAGGGACACCGGAGCGTTGGCCAAGTCACTAGCGTCGCGGGTTTACATTGTCGCTTCCCCGTGTTCGAAACCCGATTATTATTTTTAATTTCGTTTCTCATTTATCTACCCATGTCTATATAAAATTACTAAACGAATGTGTCCAAATGTGTCATATTGTGCTTATTCGTCTACTAACTGTATGACTGGTGAGTAAAATTAAAATAAGATATATATATATATATATATATATATATATATATATATATATATATATATATATATATATAAAACAGTAATCGAATGAAAAAATTATTAGAGATAATTTTCGGTGAAATTCTAGTAATGTAAATCTTGATTCATAATTAATTGGAAGCGGCAAATGTCTGAAAACTGGAATCAAAGTGTTCCGTTACTCGTGGTTCGCCGCGAAATTATTGCCGTTGCGTTAAATCTTCAGCACTGTTAACGATTATTTCTCGAGTGAAATTCAGATGTAGAGATGGTGCTGTGGCAAATTCGCCGTACGCTGCAAGTAGTATAGGCTAGTAGGGTAAATTAGATGTATCATAATAACAGATTTCAGAGAAAGATATAAAATAGCCTGTACTTAGACATAGGTAGAAAATGAACAATAGAAGACAAGAGATCCCCGTAGTGGTAGAATAATTATAAGTATTTACCTGTAGTGTAGAAACAATAGTTGCAGAAATGTAAAATACGGAATTAGGATCCACTAATGTATTTAGGTAGCGGGTTAAGATGTATAATTACGATAATTAAATAAGGAATTTTTTTCCTCACCGTCGCATCGCTCGATGCTCGTGGTGTTTGCAATTTCTGTGTGCCGAATGTTTCTACGATCGGTATCATCGAAGGCGCTGAAGAATAAACATAAGAATAACATGCAAAAATTAAGAATTGATACAAGAATGAGATATAAAATGCGAGAACTTGAAAAAGGGTGTAACTTCTGAAAATACCAATAGACATACATTACATAATAAATGTGGGACACTTATTGAGAAACCCAAATGTAGTTTTATAATTATTATGACGACCCTGTAATCCCTAATTTTATAAGATACATTCGTGTACTAACCTGCTACGGAGGTGTGTAGATAAAAGAATTAAATAAAATAAATAATAACAGTAATCTGGTTTCAAACACTGGACGCAAACAGCGAAAGGCCGTGCCGCTACCCATCTGGCCACCACGTCTGCTGAAGTTATTGCGCGAAAATATGGTTCTAAAGCATGTTGAAAAGTTTGACGGTCATCTTCTAAGAAACGATCCAGTATCTACGAATAAATCGAGACAAGTGTTCTGAAAACTGGAATCAAAGTGTTCCGTTACTCGTGGTTCGCCGCGAAATTATTGCCGTTGCGTTAAATCTTCAGCACTGTTAAGGATTCTTTATCGAGTGAAATTCAGATGTCGAGATGGTGCTGTCGCAAATTCGCCGTACGCTGCAAGTAGTATAGGCTAGTAGGATAAATTAGATGTATCCTCTTCCATTTTGCTAAATTTCTGGGAAATCGGGTTATGGAACTTACTGTGTTCTCCTTGTGAGAGGTAAAAGCGAAAAACAACAAAAATGGAAACTGTGTTTACAGCCTAACAAGTTTGCATTGTGTTATTATATAACATATGTCAGTAGTACTTGACCTTAGGCTCTCCGGCCTATATGAGAAACCGTATCAACACTTGGGCAGCTACTGTTGGCAAACAAAGAGCGGACTGGCGCAAGTGTGTTGTTGGTCCAAGAAATTCATAACGTGCTGATACGGATTCGAGAGCTACCGGCAATATATGCTATGATAGCAGTCTGTAAACTGTCAGCCTGTAGTCCCACGTCCAGGTAAATACGAAGTGCGGGTTGTTTGCTGTAAATATGATGTGCGGCTTGTTTGACAAACAGAACACACCCGGACAGCACTTAGGATACAGGGCTAACGTGCTGATTGATAGTTCAGGAAGCTTTCACGTAAACCTGTCCCGGATGCCAACAGCCAAAGCCAGTACGCAAATTCATTTGCCGCTTTCACTTGAGCGTCCATAATCAAAAGCAGATATGTCGTTGCCTCTCAAAATAGGCGTTAAACATTTCTCTTTGCTGACACTGCCTACCATTTTTATAACCATCCGTCATCCGTAATCCTTTCGTCGTCCACAGAGAATTAAACCATAGTCTAATTAAAGACTTCATCGATTTATTGCCAAGTCTGATTCGTATTTAATCGCAAGCTTTCGACGACTTCACCGTCAGAACCCGTGTGCTATTTCATTTATGAGGCAAAACAATGCCATGGAGATGCCAGGAAGTCAGGAACCTCTAATACGCTACCAGATATTATGTCGAAGTCTGTGATGGGAGAACGTTGGTAGAGACGCTGATTTCGCTAGATCGTGGATAATTCAGCTTATTCCTTTGTATCCTTTTAGCTTCAATTGCCTGTTTCCAAGCACCACGGGAAGCTTTATCCGCTGACCCGTTTAGTGTATTCTATGTGAGTACTCACTCTACGTGAAATTACAATAACATCAATATAAACATACGTTTCACAATGCAACCGTGGTCTACAGATAACGTCGTTGATCAATAATCAAGTGCTCGGTTCGAAATGCGACACCGCATAAATCTTGATTAATAATCAGCAATGGTAGCCGAATACTTCCGGCATAAGAAGTCATACTTCTTCTGTCAACAGAGTAGTCAAAGAGGGTGGAGGAGAGGATAGAACTTCAGGGCATTCTCTTGTCCTTGGCGGCGGGAAACTGACCCTAAAGGCGAAAGAATAAGCAATGGTCAAAGGCATGGAAGGCAATGGAAACCATTGCATTAAAGATACATAACGTGTATCCACGGGAAGTGTGTCCTGTAACTGAAAAAGTGTCATGACGATCTCTCCATTGGCCAAAGATTCCGTATAGTCCCCCATTCGGAGCTTTGGGAGGGGATTGCCAAGGAGGAGGTGACAATGAGAGAAAGTTTGAATAATCAACAAAAGGGTAACTTTCTACGAGTCGGGGAGTGGAATGTCAGAAGCTCCAACACGGTGGGGAAGCCAGAAAATCTGAAAACGGAAATGCAAAGGCTCAGTCTAGAGACAGGAGGAATCAGTGAAGTGAAATGGAAAGAGGAAAACGATTTCTGGTCGGATGAGTATAGGGTAACATCAATAGCAGCAGAAAATGATATAATGGGAGTAGGATTCATTATGAATGGGAAGGAAGCGAAGAGAGTGTGACGCTGTGAAGAGTTCAGTGATAGGGTTGTTCTTATCATAATCCACAGCAAACCAACACTGACGACGATAGTTCAGGTATACATGCTGACGTCGCAAGCTAAAGATCAAGAGATAGAGAAAGTGTATGAGGATATTGAAAGGGCAATACAGAACATAAAGGGAAAGGAAAATCTAATGGTCAAGGGGGATTGGAATGCTTTTGTAGGGGAAGGATTAGAAGAAAAGGTTACAGGAGATCGTAGTATTGGGACAAAGAATGACAGAGGAGAATCACTAATTAAGTTCTGTAACCAATTTCAGCTAGTAATTGTGAATATTCTGTTCAAAAATCACAATAGGAGTAGGTGTACGTGGAAGAGGCCAGGTGAAACGGGAAGATTTCACTCAGATTACGTCATGGTCAGACGAAGATTCCGAAGTCAGACACGGGATGTTAAGGCGAACCCAGGCGCTGATATAGACACAGATCACCATGTAGTGGTGATGAAACGTAGGCTGAAGTTTACAAGATTAGTCACAAAGAATTAGTACCCAAAGAAGTGGGATACGGAAGTACGAAGAATGACAAGACACGCCTTTCAAAGGCTATAGATTCAGCAATAAGGAATAGGTCAGTAGGCGGTACAGATTGAGCGGGATGGACATTCTAAAAAGGGCAATCACAAAAGTTGGAAAGAAAAACATAGGTACACAGAATGTAACTGCGAAGTAACCATGGGTAACAGAAGAAATACTTCACTTGACCGACGAAAGAAGGAAGAACAATAATTTTAAGGGGAATTAAGGAATGCAGAAATACATACAAGTCGCTGAGGAATAAAGTAAATAGGTAATGCAGGAAAGCTAAGACGAAATGGCTGCATGAAAAATGTGAAGAAATCGAAAAAGAAATGATTGTTGGAAGAACTGACTCAGCATTTAGGAAAAGCAAAAGAACCTTCGATGAAATTAAAAACAAGGGAAACATTAAGAGTGCAAAGGGAATTGCACTATTAAATGCATAAGAGAGAGTTCATAGGTTGAAAGAGTACCTTGAAGTCTATGAAGGGGAAGATTTGTATGATGTGATAGAAAAACGACAGGAGTCGGCTTAAAATAGACAGGGGTTCCAGTATTAGAATCTGAATTTAAGAGAGCTTTGGAAGATTTAAGACCAAATGATGCAGAAGGGATAGATAACATACCAGCCGAGTTTATAAAATCGGTGGAGATGCTATGGTCAGCATGTCCAGTGGGAATGCAGTGGCTGTAGAGAGTACTATCAAGTGTGTGGAGAAATAGTACAATACCTGACGATTGGAGGAAAGGAGACATTGTTCCCATCTTCAAAAAATGCAATAAAAGACTTTGTAAAAACTACAGAGGACTAACCCTTATGAGTTATACAGCCAAGGTTTTTTAAAGAATTTTAGTAAATCGAATAAGAGAAAAGATCGAAAAGGAGCTGAGTGAAGAACAGCATAGGTTTAGGAAAGGAAGAAGCACGATCGAACTGATATTTTCTATCCGTCAACTGATGGAAAAAATGTTGGGAGTATAACAAAAGAGTGATAACGGTTTCTATTGACATAGACAAGGCATATGTCTCAGTTAACAGGAAAAGACTCTGGGAAGAAATGAAGAACATAGATATAGAAGATGGATACATTAATGTAATAAAGACAATGTACAAAGGACACAATTGTAGAATTATAATACCATTGGGGAACTCTGAATACTTCGAAATAAGACAAAGACTTAGGCAAGGAAGTGTTCTATCTCCTGCAGTTTTTAATGTTGTAATGGAGGGAATGAATTGGGCAGTTAAAGATATAGTAAAAGAAAAAGACAAAAAGATGATTTAGGCAGATGATGTGGTAATATGGGGCGATAAAGAGGTAGTTGTACAATTACAACTTGATGCGCGGAAGGAAATAATGAAAGGGTGTGTATTAAAAATAAATAAAGATAAGAGTGAAGTAATGGTATTTGGAAGGGAGAAAGGGATCAACTGAAATATTACCTATGAAACTATGAAACGCCCCCTTATAACAATTATACATGACTGTGCTTAAACTGACACACAATATTTTCAGCGCAACGCAATCGGACTTTCAAAAATGCCTACAAAAGGATGGCACTGACTAACATTAACCTATACGTTTCACAAGTCACTTACCTCACAAAAATCTTGGTTACTCGAACTACTGCAATACAGCGAGCGCCACTACTGCCAGCTAAATAAAAGATTCAAACTACGGAAGGCACTAACTACTGATAGGCATAGTTAGAAAATGAAAGATTTTGATACAGAACAAACAATGTATTTACCTTAATAGTGTTGAAATATCATAATATACATAGCAGTTCATGACATCCAGTGTTACAAATTTCAAAACTTCGCCATTTCTCTCCCCACATCCACCACTGCTGGTGGCTCACCTCCAACTGCGCAACGCTACGTGCTGTTAACATCCAGCTGCCCAACACTACAATAGCCAACAACAATGCAAACCAGCCACAGACTGCACGCAGCACAGCGAGTGATTTTCATACAGAGCGCTACATGGCGTTACCAGTATATAAAAACCTAAACAGCTTACTTACATAGCCCCCAGGCTCCCCACAAAGATGTTACAAATTGTTTTGGGCAGTGGCGAATACAGACTTGAAAAAAATTTTTCATAATCATAATTACAATAACGAAGAAATCAAATGCACACACTTATTGATACAATGTTGGTCAAAAGCTAAAATTTTCTCACAGTCCATAAAGACAGTCCTGATCATTCATCACAGAAAATTGCAGTGTAATTTTTTTTCTCAAAGTCTGAGCAGTAAAAGAAAATGCACACGGAAGTAGTGGATTTCCATGCAGTCTTGAAGAAGTAGTGTTGTCCTTCCAACGGAAAGACAGTGCTGACTCTTAACATGCAGACAGGTAATTGGCCACACCAGAACAAACCCACAGCAGAGTCAGTCGAAGTTATGAAGAATATTGGTAGGTAGGTCATTACAGAGCAGACCCACTGTAGTCCTGGTAGAGAGTATGGTATTGGTGGGCCATCAAAGATGCAGACCAACTGTAGTCCTGGTAGAGGGTATGGTATTGGTGGGCCACCAAAGATGCAGACCCACTGTAGTCCTTGTAGGGAGTATGGTATTGGTGGGCCATCAAAGGTGCAGACCCACTGCAGTCCTTGTAGAGACGGCCAGCAGCCATTTGTTGCGACTGTGCAGGTACACAATCACCATCGAAGAGTCTTGCAGAGAATATAGCTAGTCCATAAACCACCACTTGTCCACTCACGAACAATTTGTTTGAAATGTCCTTAGAACCAGCAATGCTGTTATCCAGTCCCTTGCTGAATTATTAACTCACGTGCAAACACTATCTGTCCCTACTTCTCACATATTGTCCATATACTATGACCAACAGGAACGTGTGCAGTAAAATGTAGCTTACAAGTTACTTAATTTGATGAACTGGTGTCAATTACAATTTTATAACATAAGAACACAATAACAAAGGTACAAAATACATCATTACAAACATAACAATACAGATAACATTAGTAATAATAGGGGCTTTACAAAAGAATAGAAATAAACACATACACCAGTGTTACAGGAATTATGACAAGAGTACATACATAAAAGATCAGAACAACTTCACACATGAGCATTAAAACAAAACAGAATAAATAATGTCTAAACATCTTTACAAAGAAAATAACATATTATCAGAAAAATTCTACAATGTAACTCTTATTAGCTAAACACATTAAGACAGGGAAAACACAAATTCACATAGTATAATAACACAAAAATACAGGACAGGGTTTGTTTTCAGTGTGACATTTGGTACTGCAGTACACCCCAAAACTTCATTCCATATATCTTTCCTCTTATTTCAACATTTGTTTCCACCAAAAAAATTCTATCGAAGCATGCTTTCTGTATTTATATGTTCACACATTTCTTACCTCATTTTTTATTTTTTATTATCATACCTCATCATTCATTTCCAAGAAAATCCTACCTAAACCTGTTGTCCCAAAACCCTACTTTTTTTGTTCATATCCTCTTTCAAAATACCTTTTTGGCCTAACCATTTTCTTATAGCTTCTCAATGCATTTCTTCCAATTCATCACAACTTGTTCTCTTATATGGCCTACCCCATCTTAAGCTAACTTAAATCTACTGAGCCCAGATGCTAAACTAAGGAACGAGGCAATAAAGCAGCACAAAACAATTAACACAAACAGCAATGACAAAAGTGCCAATTTGCAAAGCAAGCAGCACTAAATCTAAATTAACAGATAAAATGCAACATTACAACTAATATGAGCCAATGTGCAGCTACAAGAAAAATAAATCAGTGGTAAAACTGACTTAACAGTGTAATACAAAGTCAAATGCAGTAACATTATGCCTGGCAAATAGCAGCAGCAAATGCAATAACTTATATCTAAACATGACAAAGCTCAAGCAGCAAAAATATTACAGTAAAAATGGACATGTTTAATACCTATGTCACATCTTAACACTAGAGTGATGCATCACAAAAACTTACTCTGCAAGCAGATAAGTTACCATATTGTAAAAAAAATTATTTATGCAATGCCTGTGAAGGGAAATGTCTATTTATGTGCCCTCGTTTTCTTCGAAGTAGATCATAAATTTATAATTGACTGGATCTGTAGGCATAAAATAACTATATTAGTACATCTATAAAAATTTTTTAACCAATGCTGCAGTGCAGCTAGAAACTAGACATTAAACAAAATGAGTTAATAAATACATAAAGCAAGTCATATGGCATTTCTCTCAACTAGCAAGACAATAGCCATGAAATGTTTCTCATCGTTTCATTAGGCATTTTAGTAAATATCATAGATTAAGAGCTCCAAAGTGTAATAATATGTTTTCAAGTTTGAGCGTGTCATATTTGCGACGCTTTCGACAAAGAAATGTCAATAGTGAGGATAATGGCCTCTTTTTTTTTTCTACCTGTGCCTCTGAAAAGGCACACACTAATGGCTCTTTCTCCAGGCGTCTGACACAGCTGGTGGCTCAAGACACATTACGTCAAGGTCACTTGGCTTTCTTACTGAAATATTTACGACACCAGTTTACACTAGAGTGACAGTCTCATATAAAATTTCGCAGGTCGAGAATTTGCGTTTCAAATATGTAGAAACAAAATCCTATGAATATAACAGTGTTCAATAAGTTTTCATCAGCATTGTGATGTGATACATTCGCGCATTTACACACATTTCATAACTCTTAAAGTACGATTCTTGGTTTCCAACATCCTTTTCCACAAATCAGAGTCCCTAACCACTACTCATTATTCATATATATATTCGTCGACACTTCTTCAATATTTCATCAAAATAAATACGTAGCATAATCAAATTCCTCATTTATCGTAGCATCATCTTATTGATCATACACATGCCTCAACAGCATAATACACATCGTCGTCTTAAAAATAACATCATAACATCTCAGTCAAATCTCAAAAACGTCGTAGCTTTCAGCTATAATGTCAAAACCTCATCATCATCATCATCATCATTTAAGACTGATTATGCTTTTCAGCGTTCAGTCTGGAGCATAGCCCGCCTTATACAGTTCCTCCATGATCCCCTATTCAGTGCTAACATTGGTGCCTCTTCTGATGTTAAACCCATTACTTCAAAATCATTCTTAACCGAATCCAGGTACCTTCTCCTCGGCCTGCCCTGACTCCTCCTACCCTCTACTGCTGAATCCATGAGTCTCTTGGGTAACCTTGCTTCTCCCATGCATGTAACATGACTCCACCATCTAAACCTGTTCGCCCTGACTGCTACATCTATAGAGTTCATTCCCAGTTTTTCTTTGATTTCCTCATTGTGGACACCGTCCTGCCATTGTTCCCATCTACTAGTACCTGCAATCATCCTAGCTACTCTCATATCCGTAACCTCAATCTTGTTGATAAGGTAATCTGAATCCACCCAGCTTTCGCTCCCATACAACAAAGTCGGTCGAAAGATCGACCGGTGCACAGATAACTTAGTCTTGGTACTGACTTCCTTCTTGCAGAAGAGAGTAGATTGTAGCTGAGCGCTCACTGCATTAGCTTTGCTACACCTCGCTTCCAGTTCTTTCACTATGTTGCCATCCTGTGAGAATATGCATCCTAAGTACTTGAAACCGTCCACCTGTTCTAACTTTGTTCCTCCTATTTGGCAATCAATCCGTTTATATTTCTTTTCCACTGACATTACTTTCGTTTTGGAGATGCTAATCTTTATACCATAGTCCTTACATTTCTGATCTAGCTCTGAAATATTACTTTGCAAACTTTCAATCGAATCTGCCATCACAACTAAGTCATCCGCATATGCAAGACTGCTTATTTTGTGTTCACATACTTTAATCTCACCCAGCCAGTCTATTGTTTTCAACATATGATCCATAAATAATATGAACAACAGTGGAGACAGGTTGCAGCCTTGTCTTACCCCTGAAAGTACTCTGAACCATGAACTCAATTTACCGTCAACTCTAACTGCTGCCTGACTATCCATGTAAAGACCTTTAATAGCTTGCAAAAGTTTGCCTCCTATTCCATAATCTTGTAGAACAGACAATAACTTCCTCCTAGGAACCCAGTCATATGCCTTTTCTAGATCTATAAAGCATAGATACAATGCCCTGTTCCACTCATAACATTTCTCCATTATTTGCCGTAAGCTAAAGACCTGGTCCTGACAACCTCTAAGAGGCCTAAACCCACACTGATTTTCATCCAATTGGTCCTCAACTAATACTCGCACTTTCCTTTCAACAATACCTGCGAAGATTTTACCACAACGCTGATTAAAGAGATACCTCCTGAGTTGTTACAATCTTTTCTGTTTCCCTGTTTAAAGATTGGTGTGATTACTGCTTTTGTCCACTCTGATGGAACCTGTCCTGACTCCCAGGTCATTTCAATTATCCTGTGTAGCCATTTAAGACCTGACATTCCACTGTATTTGATGAGTTCCGACTTAATTTCATCCACCCCAGCCACTTTATTGCACTGCAATCTATTGATCATTTTTTCCACTTCCTCAAATGTGATCCTATTTCCATCATCATTCCTATCCCATTCTATCTCGAAATCTGAAAC
The DNA here is from genome assembly GCF_023864275.1 of Schistocerca cancellata. Taxonomy (NCBI): domain Eukaryota; kingdom Metazoa; phylum Arthropoda; class Insecta; order Orthoptera; family Acrididae; genus Schistocerca; species Schistocerca cancellata. The sequence goes on from NC_064631.1 coordinate 125,800,531, forward strand.
ATTACTGATCGTATTTTCACCTACATTGAGCAACTCTTCAAAATATTCCCTCCATCTGCCCAAGCCATCCACAGGATTCACCAGCAGTTTTCCTGACCTGTCCAAAATGCTTGTCATTTCCTTCCTACCTCCCTTTCGAAGACTGCTAATTACACTCCAGAATGGTTTTCCAGCAGCTTGGCCCATAGTCTCCAACCTGTTTCCAAAGTCTTCCCACGATTTCTTCTTGGATGCTGCAATTATCTGTTTGGCTTTGTTTCTTTCATCAATATAACTTTCTCTGTCTACCTGGGTTCTGGTATGTAGCCATTTTTGAAACGCCTTCTTTTTCCTTTTACAGGCTGCCTTGACTGTATCATTCCACCAAGCTGTTTGCTTCATCCTACTTTTACACACTACTGTTCCAAGACATTCTTTAGCCACTTCTAGTACTGTGTCCCTGTACCTTGTCCATTCCTTTTCCAATGACTGTATTTGACTACACTCAACTAACTGGTACCTTTCTGACATCGCTGTTATGTACTTGTGCCTGATTTCCTTATCCTGAAGTTATCCTTTCGACCTCACAATCCCAATTTCACTGCAGATTAAATAATGATCAATGTCATCAAATGAATACATGTGTGTCCCTCACAGCCTTCCTGATTTCCTGATCTGTTATTATATAGTCAATGACAGATCTGGTTCCCCTGCCTTCCCAAGTATACCGGTGAATGTTCTTATGTTTAAAAAAGGAGTTTGTGATTACTAAGCCCATACTGGCACAGAAATCCAAGCGTTGTTTCCCGTTCCTGTTGGCCTCCATATCCTCTCCAAATTTACCCATAACCTTTTCATACCCTTCTGTTCGATTTCCAATCCTGGCGTTAAAATCACCCATGAGCAGAACACTGTCCTTGTCCTTTACTCAAACAACTACATCACTGAGTGCCTCATAAAAACTATCCATCTTATCTTGATCTGTCCCTTCACAATGTGAATATACTGACACAATCCTAATTTTCTGGCTAGACACTGTCAAATCTATCCACATCAGTCGTTCGTTTACATACCTTATTGCAACTACGCTGGGTTCCATTTCTTTCCTGATGTAAAGCCCTACACCCCATTGTGCTATTCCTGCTTTGACTCCTGACAGGTAGACCTTGTATTCTCCCACTTCCTCGTCTTTCTCACCCCTTACCCGAATGTCACTAACAGCTAAAACGTCCAGCCCCATCTTACTTGCAGCCTCTGCCAGCTCTACCTTCTTTCCAGACTAGCCCCCATTGATATTAATAGCTCCCCATCTCATTACCATTTGTTTGCCAAAGTCGTATCTTAGGAGTCCCTGGTTTGTCAGTTAGAGGTGGGACTCCGTCACCTGCAAAGGTCCGAGGCATTTTGCTCTGATTGTTGCCAGCATCATATTTAAAGTACCAGGGAAGCAGGTTGCTAGCCTTACTCGCCCCGAGTCCCATTGGGTTTTACCCCTAACGGCTGAGGGACTAAATGTTGGATTTGATAGTCTTTGCCGTATGAGCACAAAGGTGACCACGACTCAGAATATGTCCGAGATGCCCAGCCTTATTCCAAAGTAACTGGTATCCCGACTGTCGAGACCACTTACTTGGCCACTCATACGTTGCCCGTGGTTCATGAACTAGGACTTGACTACAGGAACCCACACCATGAACCACCATGTCAAAACCTAAAAAATAAAAATTCTCTGCTCATTTCAATAGTGTCATCTACCTCAAACGTACTTTAAAATCATGCTCCCTTACCAAATACATCATTCAAAACTCTCATAATATCACAATGGCTCCGCAAAAATATGAACAGTTCACAAAGTACAGACAAAATACAATTTCGTAGGTGTGAAGTTACCCAACAGTGTAATTGCGTAAACATGTGTCACTGATGTAGTAAAAAAAATGTTTATCTCTCAGTTAAATGATCAGATAGCTGTGTAATTTGTGTGTTAGAGAAATATGGTACCGATGTGTAAAGTTGTATAAGCAAATACCATATTAGCTAGGGCTCCTTGTGCTTTCCAAACACATGGTACACAAAGTAGGCGTGTACCCCCCCCCCCTGAGCATTAATGTAATTATACCCTCAGGTGTTACAGATTACAGCAATGGAATGGATATTTAACTTCAAACACTGTTGCATGTTAACAGTTTCTAAGATTGAAAAAGAGTACTAGTAACGTGAGGTGAAAAATTTTTTAGCAAAGACTAAGTAAAAAAGCAGATTATCTCTCGATAAACGGTTTTACATGTGAAATATGGTATACACCTTTACTCTTTCTAGTACACAGAGTGTCAACTTCAACGCAATTATCATGCAGTATACGTTGGTAAAGAATACTGGAATTTTTCTCAATGATAGACTCTATGTTATTTTTCTCTGAGCCAGCCGGCGCACATGGCTGCCTGCGGTGCGAGTCATTATGTGTTTCTTTGCTGGCGCGTGTCGTTACTGGAATTTGGAGGCCTAACTTCTACAAATTCACCTTGCCCAGAGGGCCCAACCCTGTTTACATCCCGGCAGTTCTGATGAAATTCAGGTCTGTCGTTATGATTACATCGTCTGTCGTCATGTCGGTAGTTCCTGTAGTTTCTTTCTTGTCGGTTAAATGGTGGAGAATTTCTCCCTAAATTATCACTGCATGGTGGACCGTTGCGTCTGAAGTTCTTCTGTCTCCCATGATAATAATAATTCTGGTTGCCATATTGTCTGTTTCTATGATTGTCTCTGTCATATTCATTACTACAGAAATGTGATCTTTCTCTGTAATTATTACCACTCGGCGAACGGTTGTCATACGGGTGCTGTCTGTTTTGGTCACAATTTACGTTGTAAGAATAGCCTTGTCGTGTCCAGTTATTATTTCTTTCATCGCGGAATTGTGACAGATGTGACCTGTAATTGTTGTGTTCCTGTTTTCGCGTTCCGCGATTGTCAGTGTCAATTTCCAATTCTTGTAACAGTCCCTGAAATGCTTCAATGTCGTCTTTGCAACGTGCTGCCAAAATAATATGTCGTAAATATTCAGGTAGTTTGGTTAAGCAAATGCGGATGAGTTCTGAGGGCCTGTATGGGTTTGACACGTACTGATTCTTGTGCGACATGTCTTCAAAATATTTCACAACACTGGAAAATTCAGATTGTTCGAAATGTTTCATCATTATGGTGCTATGTTTTACTCGGTCTTGTGTAGCTTGAGACCAATATGCTGAGAGGAAGGCATGGTAAAATTCTCCTTCACTGTGGCAGTTGTGAATGACCGATCACATTCTCACAGCTGGTTCATTCTCTAAATAGGCACACATAAATTCTAATCTGTGCTCTAATGACCAGTTGGGAGGCAAACAATGAGAGAATTGATGGAGTCACGCTTGTGGATGAATGTCGTTGCCAGAATTATTAAATGTTTTAAATTTACGTGTAGTAATGAACAGCTTATAGTCAAAATCATCATGTTAGCGAGTCGCATGTCGGTCATTGTTACGTAGTTTCGGCGGTTCCATTTCAAAATTCAGTGCACCTTGCCAATTTCTTTCATAATTTCCGAAATGCGCTGTGTTATTATTTTGTGGCTGTTCCGTATTTCTAAGTTCCTCTTCCCGTGTTGGAGCGCGAGTGTCCTCTGAAATACGTAATTCTTGTATTACTTGTGCCAACTGATCTTGTACTTCCCGGATATCTCTTTTGTACTGTGTATTGATTTGATTTTGATTTTGTTTGAATTTTCTAATTTGTTCATACTCTTCAGTGTCAGTGACGGCTACAGGTCTTGTGTCATTCAGCTCATCATCTACCTTTGTAGATAAATTATTTAGCTGATCCGAAAGAGTATCTACTGTGTCCTTTAAGTTTTCATGAGTTTCTGCAAGTAGCGTAACCGAATCGGTAGATGCGACTGAGTCAATTTTAGCTTGCAAGGTCTCATGATTTTCATGAACAATAGTTTGCAGTTCTCTTATGGCTGCTTCGTGATTCTGTAATGCATTTTCATGCCGCGAAAAAATAGGTTGAAAATGGTCACAAATTTGTGTTTTTACGTCATCACAGACTTTTTGACATTTCGATTCAATGTTATGCAACTCAGTAGTTAAATCTTCACGTGTTTGTTCAAGCGTGGTGTCTAACTTCCGAAGATTTTGTTCCGTTGTGTCTAACTTTTGAAGATTTTGTTCCATTGTGTCTAACTTTTGAAGCTTTTGCTGTGTTTGTCTCTGATTTTGTTCCATTGTGTCTAACTTTTGAAGCTTTTGCTGTGTTCATCTCTGATTTTGTTCCATTGTGTCTAACGTATGAAGCTTTTGTTCCATTTGTTGCATTAATTGTAATAGCAATGCACTGGTGTCTGAAACATGTTCCGGAGTGCTTTTCGGCAGTGAATTTGCGTCGGCAACATTCACATTTTGACAAGCGGAAAATGTGTCTTGACTCATTTGAGGAAATGGTAAGAACCCAAAACCTGAGTCTACAGTATCTGCAATATTGTGTTCTGTCATTCCCGATTCCTGAGGCGAGCTGTTGCCGACCGATCGATCGATAATGCTGCCCTGTTCACTACCTGTTTCACTGTCTACACCACTATTTGACGCCCACTCCGTTTCCCTATGCACAGTTACAAATTACTACTTTGAATGTCTGTTCATTCATTACACAGTGGTGTGGGTAAGCTACGCTCGTCGTCACTATTATTTCTCAGTTTACTTTGGAGCCTAGTGTTACGTTATTCACACGCCATTATTGTCACAATATTTCACACAATGACACAGAAAAGCACAATTTGAAGAGCAAAAAATATAACATAGCGCTGAAAATAATATCTAGTTAACTGCAAGTGCAGCTGAGAAATACTTGGTGCAAATCTACATGCATGCCACAACTGTTTTACTGTACAACAGAGAAAGACTGCAACTACAAAGGAGATTCTCTCTACAATTACGCACTAGCAATAAACAAAAGCTACACTAATTACACAAACTACAAGAAAAAATCAGAAGATTCCAGGTTCGAATCCTGGCAGGGTCGCCATATGAAACGTCCCCTTAGAACAATTATACATGACTGTGCTTAAACTGACACACAATATTTTTAGCGCAATGCAATCGGACTTTCAAAAATCCCTACAAAAGAATGGCCCTGACTAACATTAACCTATACGTTTCACAATTCACTTACCTCACAAAAATCTTGGTTACTCGAACTACTGCAATACAGCGAGCGCCACTACTGCCAGCTAAATAAAAGATTCAAACTACAGAAGGCACTAACTACTGATAGGCATATTTAGCAAATGAAAGATTTTAATAGAGAACAAACAATGTATTTACCTTAATAGTGTTGAAAAATCATAATATACATAGCAGTTCATGACATCCAGTCTTACAAATTTCAAAACTTCGCCATTTCTCTCCCCACATCCACCTCTGCTGGCGGCTGACCTCCAACTGTGCAACGCTATGCGCTGTTAACATCCAGCTGCCCAACACTACAATAGCCAACAACAATGCAAACCAGCCACAGACTGCACGCAGCACAGCGAGTGATTTTCATACAGAGCGCTACATGGCGTTACCAATATATAAAAACCTATACAGCCTACTTACACCTTGAATGGAGAACCCCTCAAAGTGGTAGAAAGCTCCACTTATTTAGGGAGTGAAATATCTAGGGATGGAAGAATAACCAACGACATTAATAAGAGGTTACAGAAGGGAGGCATTCTCTACCAAACAATGAAACTCCTGATTTGGTATAAGGAAGTTTCAGAAAAAGCAAAACTCCTTATCTATAATAATTATTACTTCCCTATTGTCACCTATGGTGGAGAAACATAGAAATGACAGAAAGGGACTGGAGCAGTTAAGGGAAAAACAAGAATGGACAGAGTAAGGAATATAGAGATTAGAAAGGACCTTAAACAAGAAAGTATGAGAGAGGAAATTGAAAAAAAGAGATTAAGATGGTATGGGCATGTTAAGAGGATGCATGGGCAGAGACTCTTCAAAATGATGATGGAAGAACTAAAGATGGTTAGATAAAGACCTAGAGAGCGCCCAAGAAGACGATGGAAAAAAGGGAGTCAGAATATCTGTGGAAAGGTGTGACGTGGCAGCGAGTTGATGAAGTAAAGTGGTGGGAGGACTGAGCCAAATGGAGAAGACTAGTCAACACCCAGACCCGGCAGTAGCTGGAGCGGGATCCGGATATGGATAGATAAATAGAATTGGGGGAAATGGCAACAAAACGACTATTCACGTTGGTGTGTAGAATGAGTGAGTCTGCCGACATCAACATTCGGAAAAATATCATCCACACAATTACGAAGACTGCAAGTGCTGACAAGTGCGAGAATTATCGCACAATCAGCTTAATAGCTCATGCATCCAAAACTGTAGGTGGTAAAAACTGTAGAGAAAGACGGACGTACACTTTCACTAAACACCTTTTTCCAAAGCTGTTTCACAGAGGAAGACCGCACTGCAGTTCCTTCTCTAAATCCTCGCACAAACGAAAAAATGGCTGACATCGAAATAAGTGTCCAAGGAATAGAAAAGCAACTGGAATCACTCAACAGAGGACAGTCCACTGGACCTGACGGGATACCAATTCGATTCTACACAGAGTACGCGAAAGAACTTGCCCCCCTTCTAACAGCCGTGTACCGCAAGTCTCTAGAGGAACGAAAGGTTCCAAATGATTGGAAAAGAGCACAGGTAGTCACAGTCTTCAAGAAGGGTCGTCGAGCAGATGCGCAAAACTATAGACCTATATCTCGGACGTCGATCTGTTGTAGAATTTTAGAACATGTTTTTTTGCTCGAGTATCATGTCATTTTTGGAAACTCAGAATCTACTATGTAGGAATCAACATGGATTCCGGAAACAGCGATCGTGTGAGACCCAACTCGCTTTATTTGTTCATGAGACCCAGAAAATATTAGATACAGGCTCCCAGGTAGATGCTATTTTTCTTGACTTCCGGAAGGCGTTCGATACAGTTCCGCACTGTCGCCTGATAAACAAAGTAGGAGCCTACGGAATATCAGACCAGCTGTGTGGCTGGATTGAAGAGTTTTTAGCAAACAGAACACAGCAAGTTGTTATCAACGGAGAGACGTCTACAGACGTTAAAGTAACCTCTGGCGTGCCACAGGGGAGTGTTATGGGACCATTGCTTTTCATAATATATATGAATGACCTAGTAGATAGTGTTGGAAGTTCCATGCGGCATTTCGCGGATGATGCTGTAGTATACAGAGAAGTTGCAGCATTAGAAAATTGTAGCGAAATTCAGGAAGATCTGCAGTGGATAGGCACTTGGTGCAGGGAGTGGCAACTGACCCTTAACATAGACAAATGTAATGTATTGCGAAATATAGAAAGGAGGATCCTTTATTGTATGATTATATGATAGCGGAACAAACACTGGTAGCAGTTACTTCTGTAAAATATCTGGGAGTATGCGTGCGGAACGATTTGAAGTGGAATGATCATATAAAATTAATTGTTGGTAAGGCGGGTACCAGGTTGAGATTCATTGGGAGAGTCCTTAGAAAATGTTGTCCATCAACAAAGGAGGTGGCTTACAACACTCGTTCGACCTATACTTGAGTATTGCTCATCAGTGTGGGATCCGCACCAGATCGAGTTGACGGAGGAGATAGAGAAGATCCAAAGAAGAGCGGAGCGTTTCGTCACAGGGTTATTTGGTAACCGTGACAGCGTTACGGAGATGTTTAACAAACTCAAGTGGCAGACTCTGCAAGAGAGGCGCTCTGCATCGCGGTGTAGCTTGCTCGCCAGGTTTCGAGAGGGTGCGTTTCTGGAAGAGTTATCGAATATATTGCTTCCCCCTACTTATACCTCCCGAGGAGATCACGAATGTAAAATTAGAGAGATTAGAGCGCGCACAGAGGCATTCAGACAGTCGTTCTTCCCGCGAACCATACGCGACTCGAACAGGAAAGGGAGGTAATGACAACGGCACGTAAAGTGCCCTCCGCCACACACCGTTGGGTGGCTTGCGGAGTATAAATGTAGATGTAGATGTAGACGTTGGAGTGCATCCAGAAAACACCTCCCCTCGTGTATGACCACAATAGCAGTAGGACTTTTTACGCTACATTTATCGCTCTCCGTTGTAGTGAATTATTAGTTAATTCATTTAAACAAATCCATTCCTTACAATTAATTACTACGGTAATGATCTTGCGTGCCTTTTGGCGCTCTTGTATGATCATTAATTGTTCCAGTGATAACTGGAGTAATTAGTAGTAACAAAAAACACTTGGTCCATTATGGGTAATTGTTCAATGGGTGCCACTCATTCGATAATACACAGAGGAAATCATCAATCTACTGTTCCAGTCTTACTTTCAATCTCACGCCGATGGTTCAAAAGTCTTGCCGTTATCATGAGGGGGATTTCCATCCTGGCGATTCCTATATCATCTATTCGGCAGACACCGATGGCATAAAAAAGTGATGCTGGTCTGGCGGGGATAATCAGGGACAAGGAGAAGTCACCGTGCTTTTGTTAACTTTTAGGTTTCCGTAGACATTCTGTAAGCATCTATGAATACCTACGAAGCTCTGGTTTTCCTCCAAAGAAACTCAGTGACAGTTCTCTGCTTGGAACGCACCTTCGTTAAAGAAGCTAATTTGAAGGCTACTTACAGTACCACCCCTTTTCGGAACTTCTAGGGGATTAAGCTGGAATAGTCCACGATGTCCCACAATAAATTCCTAATTTCTTCAATCGAAATTTCCTAGAAAGAAATATTGAACATTACTTATTGAACGACCCTCGTACTTGCTTTTGACAACAGTAATGTCCATTTCACTCTTCGTGTTTAAACTTGCATTCAGTGCTGTTCGGTTCTGTGTCAGGTTTGTTTCTGTGTCAGTGTCAGTAGCACGTTAACAGTGATACATGACAAATTCGACAGCTTTACAGGTGTAGAGTCGATCGGTATGCGCCTCGTGTATTTGGTCACAAAATGCAGCGATAAAGCGGCAGAAAGACGCTTTGGTGAGCCGTTTTCGCAGCGACGGCAACCACATCACAGCATTTTTGTGACTGTACTCGTAGATTACTCTTTGTTTTGTGTCGTAGTTTTTGTTGATTTCATGTTACGGGTTTTTCCGTTGTCGTGTCCACGTTATCGTAGAAACAAAGGTAGCTGGGATAACAAACGGAAAATCTGTTGCACAAAATTACCCTGTAACATGTCGCTGGTGAGCACAGGTCCTTTACACCAGGACACTCCGTAAATATGCCTGAAAAACGTCCCAAGTTTTATTGGCGGAATTCTGGTCCACCCTGTATATCACTCGGCAAGGCGATGTCGTTAAGTAGCCGCAGCAAAAATTAACTTGATCGCGTGACTAGATACAGTCAAGACCAACAGGGAGAAATTTTGCAAGCTGCCACGAAGGACATGTAGGTGCCCTTAGAGACGAAAACTTAAATAAGTCCAGGTTTGCATCACTGAATACACATCATGAACACTCTGTCAGTGATTTCGATGACAACCTATTTGTGCTACACATTACTGACAACGGTTGAAAGCTGGGTCTCCTTGAACAATGAGAAATTTACATTCACTAGCTGAAATCACCCTAAAATGACCTAGCGAACAAACTGAATAAATGCAGAATTTTTTCTTCAAGGAATTCCAAGACATCCTGGCACTCAAACATTGAAATAAAAAGACATATTAATCCTGTTGCATAAATCATGTTCTCTTAGTTACCTAACAACTACGGCATTCTGTAACTCATTCACTTTTTAATTACAGAGTAAATATTTTACTATATTTGTTATCCTTTTGGATAACTTCTTAATTCATTTTACATGTATACAGCACCTGCAGCTGACAAGACTTACTACAAAATATTGCCAGGACTTGCCAAAATTTGTTCTATAATACAAAGCATCTCATACCAAAGATTATGATGCAGCTAAATGTGAATATCGTATCGTATTCATATGCTTTATGGTTACATGCAGTGCTTATCTTTTGTGAATAAGTCTTAAACAAAGTATGCTGTGTATAGTTGGGTTTATTATCAACGTACGTTATGAGAACGGATGTAGTATGGACATCATGCTGCAGCGCACTATAAGTACTTAAAATATAACAAACGTTCCGTTCCATAAGCTTTCCTTTACATATAGCTACGTTTCCGTCATTTTCACCACCCCATCACCAACAGCGCCTAGCTGCACTTGGTCCACGATATAATGTTCTTGTAACACTTCCATCTAATGAAGAGCCGGCTGTCGCGCTAAATTAGTTACTGATGCAATTAATCGTATAAAAATCTAAAAAAAACATCGACTTGTTCCATATTTGTAGCCAAATAAATCGGCAACAGTCGCACTCCAGTTCCGAGTGATACGGGTTGGTGTATCGGAATACGGGTGTGAAAAGCGATCACGAAATGCGATCGCGGAAATACCTACACTGGAAACCATGACATCATTTTGTCAACACTGTTAATTTTACATGACGTAATTGATAAGATAGATAAATGCATTACTATAGAGAAATTTTTGCCATGCTATGAACAATACAAACAGAACCTTCCCTGCAAAAACTTCTAAGCCTCTGTTACACAAAACTGGTTTTCCAATCTAGAAGAGAAACTCCGCAGACAAACTGTTCCGCCTATGGAATTCGATTTTAATAACTGCCTGAGCATCAGAGTCATTATTTATTTTTCATACACACGATACTGTAATTAAATGCTGATAGACACCAGAGTCCGATGTTTGTTGTCAAATGGCATTGCGGGGTAACGTTTTATAGTTGTGAATTTAGGTTAGGTTAGATTTACTTTCATTCTAATTGATCCGTAGTGAGGAGTTCCTCCAAGATGTACAACATGTCAGAAAAACGATAATACATGACAAATATTTACCACTCAAACAAATAAGCTAATGTACCATACCACATGTCCCAAGTGGAATGACTGTCATTTTTTTAAATGAACACTGTATAAAAGAATCATTTTACAAACACTAATGCACTGAATTTAAATTAAAAATGTATTTATTTATTTATAAAATAATAATGCCTACACTGGCAGGCAGAAATACTACAATGCTTATTTGCAATGAACACATTACTGCAGTGAAATTGTGCAGAAGTTACATTCTATAATCAGTTGGTTCTAGTGAGAAATTCATCAATTGAGTAGAAAGAGTTGGCCACCAATAAATCCTTTAGGCATCTCTTAAACTGACTTTCATTGCTTGTTAAGCTTTTTATGGCTGCTGGCAAGTTATTGAAAATGTGTGTTCCTGAATAATGCACACCTTTTTGCACAAGAGTAAGTGACTTTAAATCGTTGTGAAGATTGTTCTTAATTCTAGTATCGATTCCATGAACTGAGCTGTTGGTTTGAAAAAGTGATATATTTTTTGTGACAAATTTCATTAAGGAATAAATAAATTGCAAAGTAGTTGTTAGTATCCCTAGTTCCCTAAACATTCTTCTGTAGGATGTTCTTGAGTTCACACCACATATAACTCTTACTGCACTTTTTTTGCCTGGAAAACCTTAGCTTGGCTTGATGAATTACCCCAAAAAATAATCCCATATGGCATTATGGAATGAAAATAAGCATAGTATGCCAGCTTTTTCATTTTTATATCCCTTACGTCTGACACAATTCCCACTGCAAATAGAGATTTATTGAGACGCTTCAGCACTTCTGTGGTGTGCTCCTCCCAGTTGAATTCAGAGTTTCGTTTCGTTGTCCTCCTCCTCTATGTCTATAACAGGCAATCATCGGACTGTCCTGTAGAGATTGACAGAAAAATTTAAAAATACGCAGAGACAAGGAACGCTAACTTTTAGCATTAAGTAAACATCACCAACCTTCTAATCTTTATTCTAGCGAGAATATTGTCACCATATCACCTACATTTAATTCCTACAGAACTGATATAGAATTATGCAAAGAATAAGATCCGTAGTCAGAACCAGTCGTGTATACCAATCTCTAACGCGAAAGAATAAATTCCTACGTTCTGGTATTAATATACAACCATCGTGTACCACCTTGCCTGTGCAAAACTTTGGACGTAGCGCTCCTCTATAGGCTTGTGTGTCAGTTTCACTGCTGTTACATTCATACGGCTTAGATTACTTCCTTCCAGGCCTTCTCACAAGGAAAAATCTAATGTGGTAGTCGAGAATCGAACACGGGCCCTATGTTACTAGCTAAAACCTTTCACCATTGTATCACCAGTTCTGCATCTACGTCTACATCTACATAGATGCTCCGCAGGCCACTGTGCGGTGCGTGGCTCATGTAACGCTTTACCGTTGCTTTTTATTTCTTTTCCCGTTCCAATCGCAAATAGAGCTAGGGAAAAAGTCTGGCTGTATGGCTTCCTATGGGCCCGAATTTCTCGTATCTTACGTTCGAGGACCTTACGTGTAGTGTATGTAGGCGAGGAAGTTTTAAAGTTGGACAAAATATGGACGTCGACGTTGCGCCAGTGGAATGACAATCGATTACTCTTAATCGAGAATTATGACGCCTTCCATAGATACGCATACCGTCGGCATGCGCTCTATAAATGGAGCCTCAGTGGCAGTAGCCGGACGACCTCAGAAGATGTCTCCCGCAGATGGAAACGAATTTTTTTTAATTGATTTTCAATTCCGACCGAAGGGGGCGGGCTGGCAGCAGCTTAGTACGCTGCTCTACATCCTAAAGACCTTTATTAAAAACGGAAGAAGAAAGAAACAAGAAAAACAGGCGATAAAACGGCGACTTAAAGTGTAAAATAGCGGAAAAATGCGGAAGTTAAAACAGAAAGCAAAAGGGGTGGTCAATGTTAATAAAATACACAGGAATCAGACAAGTAACATAGTAGGCACACAATTATAAAACATGGCAACAGTCTGGTTTCTTTTCACAAGAGATAAAAAAAATCACACCCAGCGACAGTATGATGGCCGTTCGCAACACTTCCCAAAAGACACAACACGGTATACTCACTGTAAAAACACTCACTGTAAAACACTGCACGAAAATGGCGGCACAAAGATGACACTCCCGAGCCAAAGTCAGAAAGGGGGGGGGGACCTGAAGGAGGGGGACAAATAAGGAGGGAGGAGAGAAAAAAACGAAAAGGAGGGAGAACCAAGGAGGGAGGGGACTCATAAGGGGGGAGAGGGGCAGGGCAGACACGAGAGGGAATGAGAAGAGGCAGAGGAGTGAAATGCAGAAGGACTCGAGGGTGAGAAGGGGGCAGAGAGAGGGGAGGTGGGAAAAAAGAGGATTGAAGGGGGGAGAGGGAGTCTGGGAAAAGGACAGAGGAAAGGAGGGGGAGTGAGGATCAGAGTTGATAGGAGGGATAAATGGAGGGAGAGAGGTCATCATCCGGGAGGGGGAGTTGATGGAAGCCACCTTGGGAAAGGAGATGGTGTAGAGACGGAGGGCAGGGGGGACACAACAGTGAAGACGTGGCAGGGGGCGGGGATGGGAGAGGAGAGGAGCAACAAGGGGGTGAGGGGGATCAAGGCGGCGGGAGGTGTAGAGGATGCAGATGTGTCCGAGGAATAGGAGCAGATGGGGGAAAGGAATGAGGTCATACAGGATCTGCGTGGGGGACAGGAGGCTTATACAAAAGGCGAGGCAGAGTGCATGACGCTCAAGGATCTGGAGGGACTTATAGAACTTGGAGGGGGCAGATATCCAGGCGGGACTGGCATAACAGAGGATGGGACGGATTAAGGATTTGTAGGTGTGGAGGATGGTAGAGGGGTGCAACCCCCATGTCCGGCCAGAGAGGAGTTTGAGGAGTCGGAGGCAGTTGTGGGCTTTGGATTGGATGGAGCAGAGATGAGGGATCCAGGTGAGGTGACGGTCAATGGTGAGGCCAAGGTAGGTGAGGGTGGGGGTGAGGCAGACAGGTTGGACGCAGACATTAAGGGAGAAATCCAGGAGCCGGAAGGAGCGAGTGGTATGACCTACGATGATTGCCTGGGTCTTGGAAGGATTGATTTTCAGGAGCCACTGGTTACACGATGCAGCAAAAAGGTCAAGGTGATTCTGGAGAAGGCGTTGGGACCGTTGGAGGGTAGGAGCGAGGGCGAGGAATGCTGTGTCATCAGCATATTGCCAGAGGTGTAGTGGAGGGGGGGGGGGGGTTTGGGGCATATCTGCCGTGTACAGGAGGTAGAGGAGAGGGGGGAGGACAGAGCCCTGGGGCACACCAGCGGAGGGGTAGAAGATGTGGGAATTGGCATTATAGATAGTAACATAGGAGGGACGGCGGGAGAGGAAGGAGGCCATCAGACTGATGTAGTTGATAGGAAGGGCGTAGGTTTGGAATGGAGACGAAACGTTAGGTGGAAATTTTATACACCGACCACGGCCTCTTAGCCAGGAAGTTTCAACTGAAGACAACACCGGCCGTGAAAGCCTACATTGTATGAGAGTCAGCCTTATCATCCGCGACTAAAACAACACGTGACGAGTCATCGGGCGCCGCTGTGGACGGTAGGAACATCACCGCGGAACGTAATTTTAGCCCGTAACTGCTCTAGTGGGGTCCTGGAGAACCACAGGCGATATGAATACAATACACAGTATGTGAACGGAACAACAGAGGGCGCCCGTGTTCTTGGTGGTCCTCAGTCAAGTGATGCCGTTTAACGCGGAGTGTTGGATGCGGTGTTCTCGGTAATATTTTGTGAGACAAAGAGAGAGAGGTCTGAGAATACCACACCAGAGTATTAACGTAAGTCGTTTTTCATGATCCCAACTAGTCTTTTACGCGACTGAATTCTTAAGAGTACTTCGAAAAGAGCCAAATTTCAAACATAACGTCAATTTTTAAGGTTATATATGTAAGCATTATTTTTCAGAATGGCATCATCGAAGTCATTAACAGATGACGAATTGGAAGGAATAGTGAATGATCCTGCGTTTCTGCAATCTGATGAGGAGAGCATAGTAGGTGAGGCTGAATTTATACTAAGTGATAATGATTCCACCTCTGAAGTCACATCAGAAAGTAGTTGTGAAGCATCAGATGAAGAGACGTCTATTAGGCCTTCCGCTGACAAATATTGTTTTGGATAATTCAGTGCTACAAGTGGTCAAAAGAAGCTCCTAATATAACACGTACCCGTGCTTACAATGTAGTTAGTCGCCTTCCAGGTGCTGTACTTGAAGCAAAAACGCTTGATTCAACTGAAATATTATTTGCTTGGGAGTTGTTCGTTACTGAAGATTTATTACAACTAATACTCACCAATACGAAGGTCAAGATACATGACATGTCAAACAAATACAAACCTCCTCAACCAGCATTCATAATCCGCTAGATATAATAGAACTGAGTGCATTTCTAGGTCTGCTTTATTTATCTGGAGTAATGAAATCTAATCAGGAAAATGTGTCAGGACTTCTTGACAGTGATTGAATTGGTCGTGATGTGTTTCGAGCCACTATGAGCGTCCATAGACTTTCATTCCTTTTGTCTTGTTTGCGTTTCGATTGTGCTACTACAAGAAATGCTAGGAAGGCTGATGGCAGACTTGCAGCTATTAGTGATATCGGGGAACTCTTTATAGACAAATGTTAAAATTGTTATACTCTAGGAGCTAACGTGACAATCGATGAATTGTTAGTACCCTTTCGTTGTAGGTGAAAAAAATTTCGCATGTATATACAGTTGTAGGGGAAGGATTAGGAGAAAAGGTTACAAGACGATTTGGGCTTGGGACAAGGAATGAGAGAGGAGAAAGACTAATTGAGTTCTGAAACGAGTTTCAGCTAGTAACAGCGAATACTCTGTCCAAGAAATACACTACGAGGAGGTATACCCGGAAAAGTAATATTTCAGTTATATTACATCATGGTCGGACAGAGATTCCGAAATCAGATACTAGATTGTAAGGCGTACCCAGGAGCAGATATAACTCAGATCACACTATAGTAGTGATGAAGAGTAGGCTAAAGCTTAAGATATTAGTCAGGAAGAATCAATATGCAAAAAAGTGGGATACGGAAGTACCAAAGAATGACGAGCTGCAGTTGAAGTTATCTAAGGCTATAGATACAGCAATAAGGAATAGTTCAGTAGGCAGCACATCTCTAAAAAGGGTCATTACAGAAGTTGGAAAGGAAAACAGAGGTGCAAAGAAGGTGACTGCGAAGAAAAAATGGGTAACAGAAGAAATACTTTAATTTATCGACGAAAGGAGGAAGCACAAAAATGTTCCGGGAAGCTCAGGTATAAAGAATTAAACGTCGCTGAGGAATGAAATAAATAGCAAGTGCACGGAAGCTAAGACGAAATGCTGCAGGAAAAACGTGCAGACATCGAAAAACGAATGATTGTCGGAAGAACAGCCTCAGCATACAGGAAAGTCCGAAATACCTTCGGTGACATTAAAAGCAAGGGTGGAAACTTTGTGCAACGGGAATTCCACTGTTAACTTCAGAAGAGAGAGCAGATAGGTGGAAAGAATACATTGAAAGCCTCTATGAGGGGAAGAGTTGTCTGATGTAATAGAAATGAAACAAGAGTCGATTTAGAAGAGATAGGGGATACAGCATTAGAATCCAAATTTAAAAAGCTTTGAAGTACTTAAAATCAACTGGGCACATGGGATAGGTAACATTCCAAGAGAATTCCTAAAATCATTGAGGAAAGTAGCAACAAAATGATTATTCATGTTGGTGTGTAGAATATATGAGTCTCGCGACATACTATCTGACTTTCGGAAAGGTATCATCCACACAATTCCGAAGACGGCGTGAATTATCGCACAAACTGGTTAACAGCTCATGGATTCAATCTGATTACAAGAATCATATACAGAGTAATTGGAAAAGAAAATTGAGGATGAACTGGATGACGATCAGTTTGGCTCTAGGAAAGGAAAAGGCACGAGAGAGGCCAATCTGACGTTGCGGTTAATAATGGAAGGAAGACTAAAGAAAAATCAAGACACGTTCACAGGACCTGTCGACCTGGAAAAAGCGTTCGACAATGTAAAATGGTGAAAGGTGTTCGAAATTCTGAAAAAAGTAGGGGTAACCTATAGGGAGAGACTTATATGCAATAAGTACGACAGCCAGGAGGGAATACTAAGGGTGGACGATGAAGAACGAAGTGCTCGTACTAAAAAGGGCGTAAGACAAGGATTTAGCATTTCGCCCCTGCTGTTTAATATGTACATTGAGGAAGCAATGATGTAATTAAAAGAAAGGTTCTGGAGGGGAATTAAAGTTCAGGGTGAAAGGCTATCAATGATACGATTCGCTGATGACAATTGACTGAAAGTGAAAAAAATAACATGATCTACTGAACGGAATGAACAGTCTAAACAGTATGGAATGAGAGTACATCGAAGAAAGGTGAAAGTAAGGAGAAGTAGTAGAAATGAGAACAGCGAGAAACTTAACATCAGGATTGATGGTCATGAAGTAGATGAAGTTAGGGAACTCTGCTACCTAGGCAGTAAAGTAACCAGAGGCGGACAGAGCAAGGAGGACGTTAAAAGTACACTAACAATGGCAACAAGGGCTCTCCTGGCCAAGAGAAGTCTACTAATATCAGATATCGGCCTTAATTTGAGGAAGAAATTTCTGAGAACGTGCCTCTGGAATACAGCATTGTTTGGTAGCGTAACATGGACGGTGGGATAACGGGAAGAGAATCGAAGCATTGAAGATGTGGTGCTACAGCCGAATGTTGAAAATTAGGTGGACTGGTAAGGTAAGGCACGAGGAGGCTCTGCACAGAATCAGAGAGGAAAGGAATGTGTGGAAAACACTGATAAGAAGGGACAGGGTGGTAGGACATCTATTAAGGCATGAGGGAATGACTTCCATGGTACTAGAGGGAGCTGCAGAGGGCAGAAACTGTAGAGGAAGACAGAGGTTAGAATACATTCTGCAAATAATTTAGGGCGTAGGTTGCAAGTGATACTCTAAGACGAAGAGGTTAGCACAGGAAAGAAATTCGTGGCGGGCTGCACCAAACCAGTCAAAAGACTGATGAACAAAAAAAACAAAAAAAAAAATTTCTCGACAGTCAAAGTCTATTACATGAAGGTATATTATCAAATTCCAACACAGGATGTTTTGTTTGAATTAATAACACCAATCTACATCTACACCTGCATCCATATTCCACAAGCCACCTGGCGGTGTGTGGCGGAGGGTACCTCTATCGGTTCTCCCTTCTATTAGAGTCTCGTATTGTTCGTGGAAAGAAGGATTGTCGGTATGCCTCTGTGTGGGCTCTAATCTCTCTGATTTTATCCTCGTGGTCTCTTCGCGAGATATACGTAGGAGGGTGCAATACACTGCTTGACTCCTCGGTGAAGGTATGTTCTCGAAACTTCAACAAAAGCCCGTACGGAGCTACTGAGCGTCTCTCCTGCAGAGTCTTCCACTGGAGTTTGTCTATCATCCCCGTAACGCATTCGCGATTACTAAATGAGCCAGTAACGAAGCGCGCTGCTCTCCGATCTTATCTCTTCTATCAACCTTATCTGGTACTGATCCCACACTGCTGAGCAGTATTCAAGCAGTGGGCGAACAAGCGTACTGTAACCTACTTCCTTTGTTTTCGGATTGCATTTCCTTAGGATTCTTCCAATGAATCTCAGTCTGGCATCTGCTTTACCGACGATCAACTTTATATGATCATTCCATTTTAAATCACTCTTAATGCGTACTCCCAGATAATTTATGGAGTTAACTGCTTCCAGTTGCTGACCTTATATATTGTAGCTAAATCTTTCTTTCTGTGTATTCACAGCACATTACACTTGTCTACATTGAGATTCAGTTGCCAATTGAGGGAAGCAATAGAAATGTGACAGTAGTCAATTGGTTCATGTCACTTGAACTCTGCCCTGTAAATTTACATACGCAGACTGACTTAATAAAATTCCGAACACTAAGTGGTATACACGCAAACACGTAGCACTACACAGTAAGAATAAGAAGGCGTGATTAAAAATAAGAAATCTGAATTGAACTTTACCTAAACTGACCCAGAAGATAACTTTGAAATACACTACTTTACTTTGAGTTATTTACTGTGTGTACTGGCCGTAAAAAATGTTGATGACCTACCTTGTAGCAACGCAAACTCGATACTGCTCGAAAGTGATAAATATTAACAAGCAGCAGCTAAAGAAATAATTAAAAAATGCACCTATGTCAGGGAAACCATACTTTACTTTAGGCAACTGCAATCCAATCAGAGCAATGCGGCAAGAAACGATTAAAAACCGGAGCTTTAGTGAGGGGACGATGGAAGGAGCTAAAGTTATTGAATGATCGATAAGACACAAGTATTCAAAGCTTTATTATGAAAGTTTGATTCGTCAGCAGTTACAGTAACCTTTCCATAATTGACTGCTTGTTAAAATTATAGAACGCAGCCGTGACATTAGTAAAATGAATAGTAAAGGTATGGTTAATTCATAACTCTGAGTGTAAACCATATGAGCAGATAATTTTGCTTAATCTCGTGTCGATAGTCACACTGACTGATCGGAACCAGTACAGAAAGTTCATGCTAAAAATTCGCCTTTTACAGATTCGTCATAATCTTATGCGCGAGCAGGCAAAGCAGAGCAACGTTACATGAATATCTTCCGTCTTCTGAAACCAATTTTTTTCAAAATCATATCTCCAAAAAGCAACAACTCTTACCTTTGTATCTCTGTGTTCTGCTAGTTATATTCTGACCGCTCAACAGTGAGAACAACACACGACTCTAGCACTCACTTCTCACTGAAAGCTACCCTTGCAACGATAATGCTAGTGACAACCAGAAAAATATTTGTGGTACTCAGAACCTCTGTAGCGCAACATGAGGACCACTGAAGATTTCTGTTTAAAAAATATCAAACCTAAAGAAATGAAGTATGACACGTCGAGCAAAAAGCAGGCCAATCCATACGGCGAATATCCTCTCGTTCCAAGTGTTCCTCCACCCGCACTATTCTAAGTGGTTGCACGTTGTCATTATCAAAAAGTCAGGACCGAAGGTACTGCTCAAAAGACGCACTTGGGGAAAGAATACAGTGTGACAATATTGTTGTTCGGTCAGTGTACTATGTTCAAATTTTGGAGGTCTGTACGCCCACAACATTACAACTCACCACGGCATAGCACCTGGACCACAAAAACGATCATGTTGGAGAAGCCTGAATACACCCTCCTACGGGGAGAGGCGGGATGACGAAATACACAGACGAACATTGTCGAATATGATAGTCTTGGCGGTCCCGGTGTTGTGGTTTGGGGAGACATTGTGTTACGTGGGCCTACTGACCTCTAACTCACTGAACACGGTACACTGAAAAGTCGACATAATTGTGGCACTACTCTTTCCTCGTGTGCGTTTCTTCAGGTGTGCATTCGTCTCGGAATTATTTTTATGGATAACTATGTACGGCAGCATCGAACAGTGCCGGTATAGGAGCTCTTGGTACGTTACAATATTGGGCGAATGGAGTGGCCTGTCCTTTCTCTCGACTTAAATCCCATCGAGAACGTATGGAATTCACTGATGAGATGTACTACAGAACGTCTTCATACACCAACAAACATCCAGCAGTTGTTAATCGCGTTGGTGGTGAAATGAAACGCCCTGCCACAGGAATTCCTTACCAGTTTTGTAAACAGCATCGAAACACGTTTCAGAACGTCCTTGGTGATCACACACCATTTTAACAACCACGCCCTGCCCCTCTTCTAATGTGCGAGAGCTCATCATAAATCGCGGTGACTTTACTGTAAATACTGTATTTGCATGAAAGTGTCATTTCAGTTCGTCTCGTTGTGTCTTTCCTTCAGTTACTTTCTGTACTAATCTCCAGCATTTATTTCTTTGTATGATTTAAATTTCATTGAGCTATGATACTTGGCACATCATGCGAAACTTACTTTCATCTTTAATTTTTACACGTCATTCTACTTCGTGTCTTAGTAATAGATTTGGAAGAATCATTGAACGGAAAAAAATGTAGAATTGAAGAGCGAAGAAGTGCCTAAACGAAGATGTCTTTCGTACAGAAGTCTAAAAGCAATATTTGTTATACGTTAGCTTAGAGTACGTGCTGCTATTCACAATGTTAACAACGCTTTTAGTAATGAAATACAGAATCCAATATGTGCTGCTGACTTTTTGTGCTGAACAATAACTTCTGCAGAACTATAATGCTGTACAAATGGCGAATGAGAGATGCAGTTGTGTCAAGAGATGAGCGAATTACGAAATTCTTGTCAAGAATTTTTCCAGAGTAATCTTTTGCTACGGATATCGAAGTGCTGCGAGTGTCATCTTACGTATTTTACAGTGATTCCACATACACGCCGAAAACGAGCTAGCCAGCCGGCAGATTAGACATTTTCCTCTTCGGGAGAACTGGAGGGGTGCCAGGATTCCCGCCGCTATATTTGTGTGTGTGTGTGTGTTTTGTGCGTGTCCTCATTCGTCTACTCATCCTCCCCCTGGACGTGAAGAGTGTTTTGGGCGGCAGGGGAGACGTCAATATGAGCGGCCACCCTCTTGCAGACCAATCTCACAGTTAATTGGTTATAAGGTCATCTATTGCGTGTACGGAATGTCGTCTGCCTCTACAGCTTGGGGGTGGGGGGGGGGGCACTTTTTAATGTTGCAGCTGCGATTGACAACTCATCCACGGTCTCTGTAAGCGATATCGTCCGAGTGTAGTAGTGAAACGGTTATTCTCTTAAGGTGGAAAAAACTGCGTGATCTTTTTAGCAGCGATGTCCAAGAAATAAAACAGTCCAGT
The DNA here is from genome assembly GCF_023864275.1 of Schistocerca cancellata. Taxonomy (NCBI): domain Eukaryota; kingdom Metazoa; phylum Arthropoda; class Insecta; order Orthoptera; family Acrididae; genus Schistocerca; species Schistocerca cancellata. The sequence goes on from NC_064631.1 coordinate 125,822,363, forward strand.
GAAGACTACAATAACATTAGCTATTCCATGTAGGAAAGGACCGTGTCGCTCTTACAAGAAGCCACAAGCTGGTTAGTGAATTTAACGGGACATGTACGAGCACCAGATTTACGCCAATTCAAACAGCACTAGCATCCACTTTTAGAAACGATGAACTGATACACTTTCTCCTATACTAATGCATTGTGGATAACGCATCTGACCAGTTTCTGTTAGTGTATACCTTGAACGATAGGCAGCTTGTTCTCCACATTCGCCTACCCTCGCATTAAGTTCTGATGTGAACGGCGGCCCGAAACGTGCATTGCGGCTCTTATGCAGGGTGGTAGGAGCAGTCTTATGCTATGGGAGACATTCTCTTGCGCTTTCGTGGGACTTCTGGTAGTAATCGAAGACACGTTGATGGCTACGAACAGCCTGCATCCGTTCGAGCTTGTTGTCCTCCGCGACGACGGCAGTATAATCGTCCCTGTCTCGGAGCCAGAACCGTGCTAGAGTGGTTCAAGGAGTATTATAGTGAACTCGCATTGATGTCTCGGCTACAAATTCGCCTGATGTAAATCCCATCTGGGTCACTATCGGGCTCGAAAACGCAAGTTACATGACCTGTGCGTAGACATCTAATCAATATGCCTCCAGAGACTTACCATCAAATTGTCGAGTCCCTGACAGGCAGAATCAGTGATGTATTTCTTTCCGAAGATGAACACACAAGCTACTAAGCAGGTGGTCATAATGTTTTGGCTTATCGGTGGAGATGTAGATGTAGGAGGAAGGTAGTATCGGCTGTGAAAGGCTGCAGTGTACAGTATAAACTGATGAAGAAAGTTTCTTCCACTGCCAGACGTTTCACTGACTGCCTCACGTGTCATTCCAGATGTAAACATTAAAAACTATTTACAGTACTTGCTACTGGATTTACTGAATAGTGAGAGGGAGTTATTTGACTGGCATTCGAAGGTTCAGGCCTCATTGCCACATCAGACGATCCTCTTTTCGTTTTTCTTTAGCTTCCCAAAATTGCTGAAGGCGAATTATTGAGGTCTTCCTTTGAATAAATCCATCCTTACGCAATCACAGACCGCTATAATTCAGATCTCAGACGGGTCGTACTTTCAGCAAATATACGAGGGTCTCTCAGTAATTAATGCCCAAAATTTTTTTAAAAATCTATTAATATACATAGGCAAACGTTCTTGTTGGTGCTACACATTTGATGTTTGTTCTGTGCGCCGGTGAAGTTTCGAACATTTGTAGCTGACGGTAGAGCCATAGTACAGCGTCAAAATGGCGTCCACATACGAGTCACGTTACAAGCAGCGAGCTGTTATGGAATTCTTGTGTGCAGAAAAAGAAACCGTGGTCAACACACGTAAACGTTTGTGTGCAGTTTATGGCGATGGAGAAGTTGATAGTACAGTTGGGCGATAGGCAAAGAAAGCTACAGCCTCAGGAAATGCAGGATCAGAGCTCCATGATCAGCCATGCTTGGGACGTCCTGTCACAGCCACTGCTCCAGACATGCTGAATCGTGCGGATGCCATTATTCTTGCCGACCGGCGCGTCACAACTCGGCAATTGGCTCTACAGCTGTCTGTCAGCATTGGAAGTGTGTCTGCAATGATCGAGGCTCTCGGATACTCAAAGAGGTGCTCGCAATGGGTTTCACGAGTGCTCACACCCAACCACAAGATTCAATGAGAGGCTATTTCATTTGAATTGTTGAAGCGATTTGAGACCGACGGAGAGGCCTCGGGAATATACTTTTAAGATGATGAGAGTGTCAGTAACGCAGTGAAAACATGGCTACACCTACCAGCAGGGAATACACGCTCTTCCACAACGTTGGCGTGCAGCCATAGAACGTGATGGAGACTATGTAGAAAAATGAAACTTCGACAAGACGTGTTGATGTATATGTTCTGAGAAAAAAAAATGTGGGGGATTACTTATTGAACGACCCTCGCATATCAATTATAACAGTATTAGAACCAACAGCAGACATCAACACATATACACTGCGAAACACATGATTCGACATTTACTTCTCCGTTTCAACATAATGACAGGATGGTAATATCTAGACTTCTGCTCGGTCTAAATACAACAGAATTGTGTTACTTTGCTTAACGTGTCTGTATACGCAGATACGAGCTTCCTTTGGTATGAGACGAGAGATAGTGCTAGTGTGGAATTTTAAAGTTTCGGAGAGCTCTTCCAATTGATAGCTGTCCAGCATGCAAAGCTTCGGCTGTACGAGGGATGGGGAGGACGAACTGACCAGCAGGGGCAGCCGGAGGCAGTCTCTGTGGTGATCGATAGTGCTCAGGAATTTCCGGCAGGCGCCCAGGGCGGAACTCCATAGCTTTTCGGCCTTGATGCCTGCCACCGTCCGAGCCCGCACTCTGAAAATCGTAAAATTTTCATGGCAGTGCCGTAAAAGGAGCCCGCGGCGATGGCGCAAGAAGCGTGCCTGCACAATGATGGTCGACTGCGGACGTGCGTCCGGCCTCGCTGAACCCTGGCAGCACCATACACGCTGTAGGATTCAGCAGGTGACTCCAAGTCTGCCAACTGCACACTACAACACGGTAGGTATGACAGGTAAGAGAGCACAAGACAGGTGGTGAGCCGCATCAGAAACAGACTCTTTTCATTTCACTTCTATAGAAGTTTTCGCCTCCGAAGCATTTACGGAGAAATCCACGTCACCAGAGTGAACTTCCAAGGATCCTAGACTTGCACAAAAGCACCGAATACAGTTAAATGTTTTCTAGACACCTAACCTTGGTAGTAACGAACAGTGCTATCAAACGAAATGAAGCACAATATCATCAATCTCTGATTTGGGAGAGTGCATTAATTTTTAGATCGAGTGCTTACAGCACTAATCGTTTACTGACAATAACGAAATGTTTCTTACGAATACATTGTGCTTTATTTAGAGTTAATAAAATAAGTTATTCGAGCTTATTTTAGGTCACTTTGCCTACATTTATTTCTTTTCTCATCTGCTTAATCACTGAATCATAGGCCTGATCATGTCAATTTCTATATTGGCTACAAATTGATCCTGCCTCGGACGGTGCAGCGTCTGGCAATTTATAGCCCATGTTCCAGGAACGACTGGCGATATTGTGCCTCTGCTTTCTCGTTCTTCTCTCAAAGTCCAGGGCCGTAACGTTTTAACATCAGGCAACCTAAAATATGATCAGCTCTGTCCGATCCATCATTCAGCAGTAACCAGAACCTGGGAGTAGGTTTCACTCCAGCGGTAACCAGTGGAAGTAATTAATGGGAGAGAACATTATTGAAAACCGGTATTTCACAGTGTATGTAACATTTTCTTTGCAGACACATCGGAATATTAGTCTTGTTCACCCTTTGCAGTTTAACAAAAGAACTTCTGGTGCTTTTCACTCTTCCATTTTCTTCTTTTGTAGACTGTCCAGACATTGTCGTGAATATTCTTAACCCACTGACTCTCTGCTATATCAAAAAATGTTTTTAAATTTTTTCATGTATTTTACCTTTATAATCATAGTAAGCAAACAATACAAGAAAAAATTGGCAAAAAGTAAACAATAAATTATTTTAAGTAGATGACTTCACTTTGGAATTAATTTTAAAATTAATTTTTATTATAACAGTAAGTAACGAATATAAGAAAAAAATTCCAAAAAAATTAACAATCAGTTGTTTTAATGTTGCAGGTCAACTTTGGTACCACTGAGACATATAGTTTTCAACCATCCATGATTTCATGATACACATTTGAAAGGAATTCCGAATTTTTTTTCCTAGAGACATTCCCGAACCTCAGTGAACTCATAATGCCCAAAACAAATTATAGTCCTACATAACAAGCAAAAATAGACCTACAATTTTTAATTCATAGCAGCAGTAGTATAAACTCAATTTTGAGGGATAATAACTTCAGATAATCTTACTTTCACCGTCAATTATTTCGTTAGTATGATCATTATAAAAATAAAGCATGTCACAGTCTCCCACTATCACGTAGCACAATATCTGAGACGACTGTTGCTGTACGTGACAGCTAGAATCAATAGCCAATGTGCTCAAAACGGCCTCAATCGCGAAGGTTGTGGGAAGTTGGATTTCTTCCACTTTTTGTGGTGCTGATTCCGAATATTAGGATGTACGACAAAATTTGGTGATGTAACGTTTCAAGAATAGCAAAAACCGTCAAAAAAATCTAAGTTTCTGGGGATTTGTTATTCTAACTCGGAAACTATAACCTTATCAAAAATGATCCTAGAATTCGCGCTGTTTAAGAGTCCGACGAACCACGGGTGCACAGGCGCTAGTTAAAAAATTACGTATTTCTGCTGTCTCAGCTAAAACACACTTTTTCCACTTCAAAACTCTAATTTATTATTAAAAGCTGTCATTTAATAAATTCCTCCTTGTTCAGTGTTGAATACATTGTAGAATGTTTTCATCTGCTACGCCAGTTAGAGTATTGAAAAAAGAAAAAAAGCGTTTCTAGATTTCCGAAATCCGATTGCGTGCCTATGGAGTATGGTCTCAGATGTGCGACTTCAGTTATGATTTCTTGTCAGACCACAGTTCCCAGTAATTGACGGACAGTCATCGAGTAAAACAGAAATGATATCTGGCGATCCCAGAGGAAGTGTTACAGGCCATCTGCTGTTCCTAATCTATATAAAAGACATAGTAGAAAATTTTATCAGCAGGTGGTGCTGTTATTTGCCTACAGAAACGTCGTCAGAAGATCAAAGAAATTGGAAAATGATTTAGACAAGATTTCTGTATGGTGAAAAATGTGGCAATTCACTCGGACAGTGAAAAGTGTGGTGCGATCGCATGAATACTAACAGGAAATCGAAAAATTTGAGTCAGGCGTTAAATCACACAAATGTAAAGTCTGTCAGTTCAAACAATTCCTAGGAATTTCAATTATGAACAACATAAATTGGAACGGTCACATGTTGTGGAGAAGGAGAGCAAAAGACAGCGGTTTATTGGCAGAACAGTTAGAAGACACAACAAATCTGCAAAACAGACGGCCTACACCGGGCTCGACCGTCCTGTGATGGAGTATCTGCGTAGGACATCCAAAACGTTGAAAGACGGTCACCTCGTTTTGTATCACCGCGAAATAGGGGAGGGAGTGTCACTCACGTAATAAGCGAGTTCGGGAGCCAGTCATTAAAACAAACAAAGTCGTTTCTCGACCTGCGAGAGCTTTCTAGAAATTTTAATTTCTATTGTTCTCTTCCGAATCCGAAAATATTTCTTTGCCACCCACCCATATAGGGATAAGTGATCATTGTAATCAAATAAGAGAAATCAGAGCTGGCAGGGAAAGGTTTCGGTGCTTGTTTTCCCCGAGCGCTTTTAGAGAGTGTGAAACGTCCCCTTAGAACAATTGTACACGACTGTGCTTAAACTGACACACAATATTTTTTAGCGCAACGCAATCTGACTTTCAGAAATCCCTACAAAGGAATGGCCCTGACTAACATTAACCTATGCGTTTCACAAATCGCTTACCTCACAAAAATCTTGGTTACTCGAACTACTGCAATACACCGAGCGCCACTACTGCCAGCTAAATAACAGATTCAAACTACGGAAGGCACGAACTACTAGTAGGCATAGTTAGCAAATGAAAGATTTTAATAGAGAACAAACATTGTATTTACCTTAATAGTCATAATATATATAGCAGTTCATATCATCGCCGGTCGCGGTGGTCTAGCGGTTCTGGCGCTGCAGTCCGGAACCACGGGACTGCTACGGTCGCAGGTTCGAATCCTGCCTCGGGCATGGGTGTGTGTGATGTCCTTAGGTTAGTTAGGTTTAAGTAGTTCTAAGTTCTAGGGGACTTATGACCTAAGATGTTGAGTCCCATAGTGCTCAGAGCCATTTTTTTGTTCATAACATCCATTCTTACAAATATCAAAACTCCGCCATTTCTCTCCCCACATCCACCACTGCTGGCGGCTCACCTCCAACTGCGCAACGCTACGCGCTGTTCACATCCAGCTGCCCAACACTACAATGGCTGACAACAATGCAAACTGGCCACAGACTGCACACAGCACAGCCAGTGATTTTCATACAGAGCGCTACATAACTTTGCCAATAAGAAAACCTAAACAGCCTACATACATAGCCCCCATGCTCCCCACAAAAAATTTTACAAATTGTTTTGGTTCCCATATTGTCTGTTTCTAAGGTAATCTCTGTCATATTCATTACTACGGAAATGCGATCTTTCTCTGTAACTATTATTACTCTGCCAGTGGTTGTCATATGGGTGGTGTCTGTTTTGGTCACGATTTAAGTTGTAAGAATAGGCTTGTCGTGTCCAGGTATTGTTTCTGTCATCACGGAATTGTGATAGATGTGACCAGTAGTGATTGTTTTCCTGTTTTCGCATCCTGCGACTGTCTGTGTCAATTTCTAATTCTTGTAAGAGCCCCTGAAAAGCTTCAATGTCGTCTTTGCAACGTCCTGCCAAAATAATATGTCTCAAATGTTCAGGCAGTTTGATTAAGCAAATGCGGATGAGTTCTGAGGGGCTGTATGGGTTTGACAGGTACTGATTCTTGTGCAACATGTCTTCAAAATATTTCACAAGACTGGAAAATTCAGATTGTTCGAAATGTTTCATCATTATGATGCTATGTTTTACTCGGTCTTGTGTAGCTTGAGACCAATATGCTGAGAGGAATGCATGGTAAAATTCTCCTTCACTGTGACAATCGTGAATGACCGATCGCATTCTTACAGCTGGTTCATTCTCCAAGTAGCCACACATAAATTCTAACCTGTGCTCCAATGACCAGTTGGGATGGAAACAATGAGAGAATTGATGGAGCCTCGCTTGTGGATGAATGTCGTTGCCAGAATTCTTAAACGTTTTGAATTTACGTGTAGTAATGAACAGCTTATAGTCAAATCATCATGTCGGCGAGTAGCATATCGGTCATTGTTACGTCGTGTCGGCGGTTCCATCTCAAAATTCGGTTTACCTTGCCAATTTCTTTCATAATTTCCGAAGTGCCCTGAGTTATTATTTTGTGGCTGTTCCGTATTTCTATGTCCCTCTTCCCGTATTGGAGCACGAGTGGCCTCTGAAATACGTAGTTCTTGTATTACCTATGTCAGCTGATCTTGTACTTCCCGGATTTCTCTTTGGTGTTGCGTATTAATTTGATTCAGATTTTGTTTCAGTTTCCTAATTTGTTCGCACTCTACTGTGTCATTAAAGACTACCGGTTTTGTGTCATTCAGTTCATCATCTATCTTTGTAGATAAGTTAGTGACCTGATCCGAAAGTTCGGCTACTTTCTCCGATAGTGAACACATTTCCTCAGTGTGTTTTTCTGAACCAAGTTTCAGGGTGTCCATTTGTGTTGAAATCGAATCTACTGTGTCCTTTAAGTTTTCCTGAGTTTTTGCAAGTTGCGTAACCGAATCGGTAGATGGAACTGAGCCAATTTTAGCCCACAAGGTCTCATGATTTTCATGAACAATTGTTTGCAGTTCTTTTATGGCTGCTTCGTGATTCTGTAATGCATCTTCATGCCGCGAAAAAATAGGTTGAAAATGCTCACAAATTTGTGTTTTTACGTCATTACAGATTTTTTGTATTTCGATTCAATGTTATGTAACTCAGTAGTTAAATCTTCACGTGTTTGTTCAAGTGTGGTGTCTAACTTCCGAAGATTTTGTTCCATTGTGCTTAACTTTTGAAGATTTTGTTCCATTGTGTCTAACTTTTGAAGCTTTTGCTGTGTTTGTCTCTGATTTTGTTCCATTGTGTCTAACATTTGAAGCTTTTGCTGTGTTTGTCTCTGATTTTGTTCCATTGTGTCTAACTTTTGAAGATTTTGTCCCATTTGTTGCATTAATTGTAATAACAAAGCATTAGTGTCTGGAATCTGTTCCTCTACGCTTTTCGGCAGTGCATTTGCACCAGCAACATTCACATTTTGACAAGCAGAAAATGTGTCTTGACTTATGTGAGAAAACGGTGAGGACGCAAAACCTGAATCTACAGTATTTGTAAAATTGTATCCTGTCATTTCGGATTCCTGAGGCGAGCTGTTGCCGACCGATCGATCGATAATGCTTCCCTGTTCAGTAATTGTTTCACTGCCTACGCCATTGTTTGCCGCCCGTTCCATTTCCTTATGCACAATTACCAAATTACTATGTTGAACATTAGTTAATTCATTACACTGTGGCGCTAACACACTGCTTTCGTCTTCACTGTCATTTCTCAGTTTACTTTGGAGCCTAGTATTACGTTTTTCACACGCCATTATTGTCACAATATTTCACAAGACAAAACAGAAAAACACAATTTGAAGAGCCAAAATAGGGGAACACATTAACATAGCACTGAAAATATTATCTAGTTAATTGCAAGCGCAGCTGCGAAATACTTGGTGCAAATCTACATGCATGCCACAACTGTTTTACTGTACAAGAATGAAAAACTACAACTACAAAGGAAATTCTCTCTACAATTACGTGCTAGCAATAAACAAAAGCTACACTAATTACACAAACTAGAAGAAAATATCAGAAGATTCCAGTGAAGTATCCTCGGCTAAGGGTCGTCATATGAAACGTCTCCTTAGAACAATTTTACACGACTGTGCTTAAACTGACACACAATATTTTTTAGCGCAACGCAATCTGACTTTCAGAAATCCCTACAAAGGAATGGCCCTGACTAACATTAACCTATGCGTTTCACAAATCGCTTACCTCACAAAAATCTTGGTTACTCGAACTACTGCAATACACCGAGCGCCACTACTGCCAGCTAAATAACAGATTCAAACTACGGAAGGCACTAACTACTAGTAGGCATAGTTAGCAAATGAAAGATTTTAATGGAGAACAAACATTGTATTTACCTTAATAGTCATAATATATATAGCAGTTCATAACATCCATTCTTACAAATATCAAAACTTTGCCATTTCTCTCCCCACATCCACCACTGCTGGCGGCTCACCTCCAACTGAGCAACGCTACGCGCTGTTCACATCCAGCTGTCCAACACTACAATGGCTGACAACAATGCAAACTGGCCACAGACTGCACACAGCACAGCCAGTGATTTTCATTCAGAGCGCTACGTAACGTTGCCAATAAGAAAACATAAACAGCCTACTTACAAGTGGAACGGTAGAGAAATCGTGCGAAAGTGGTTCGATGAACCCTTAGCCAGTCACTTAAGTGTGAACGGCAGAGCGATCATGTAGAAGCGGATGTATCATGTTGGTACATAGCTTCGTAGTGTTTTTCCATAAATTTAATAAACGCATCAGATACGCGAAACAGACGCTTTAGTCATCAATAACGTATTTTCCTTCACTGATAGCATCAGTCTACCAGCGCTGGGGTAACTTTTCCATTCCACGATTGTAAAAATCACGTGGTTTGGCGGTGAGGAAGTCTTCGAGCTATGTTGGGAGCACAGTTTCATCCGGAAAGGAAGTTTCTTGGAGGTTGTCTGATAGAGAGTTAACTAGATAAAAATTTAAAGGCTCAAGATCAGATGAATATGGTGGTTGAGGAATAACTTCCAAACTTATCTCCTGTATAGCTTTTTTTGCCAATCTAGCAGAAAGGGGGCGCGAATTATCGTGGAGTAGCACCACTTCACTTCCTGGTTGTTGTTCTTGGACTCCGTCTGCAAAACGTCTCAGCAGTGTTGGCTACATCTGTAGTTGTTGTGGTCTTCAGTCCAGAGACTGGTTTGATGCAGGTCTCCATGCAACTCTATCCCGTGCAAGCTTCTTCATCTCCCAGTACCAACTGCAACCTACATCCTTCTGAATCTGCTTAGTGCATTCGTCTCTTGGTCTCCCTTTACGACTTTTACCCTCCACGCTGCCCTCCCACGCCCGGGTTTCCGGGTTCGATTCCCGGCGGGGTCAGGGATTTTCTCTGCCTCGTGATGGCTGGGTGTTGTGTGCTGTCCTTAGGTTAGTTAGGTTTAAGTAGTTCTAAGTTCTAGGGGACTGATGACCATAGATGTTAAGTCCCATAGTGCTCAGAGCCATTTGAACCCACGCTGCCCTCCAATGCTAAATTGGTGATCCCTTGATGCCTCAGAACATGTCCTACCAACCGATCCCTTTTTCTAGTCAAGGTGTGCCACAAATTTCCCTTCTCCCTAATTCTATTCAATACCTCCTCATTAGTTACGTGATCTACCAATCTAATCTTCAGCATTCTTCTGTAGCACCACATTTCGAAAGCTTCTATTCTCTTCTTGTCCAAACTACTTATCGTCCACGTTTCACTTCCATACATGGCCACACTCTACAAAAATACTTTCAGAAACGACTTCCTGACTTTTAAACCTATACTCGATGTTAACAAATTTCTCTTCTTCAGAATCGTTTTCTTTGCCATTGCCAGTCTACATTTTATATCCTCTCTACTTCGATGATCATGAGTTATTTTGCTCCCCAAATAGCAAAACTTACTTACTACTTTAAGCGTCTCATTTCTTAATCTAATACCCTCAGTGTCACCCGATGTATATCGGCTACATTTCGTTATCCTCGTTTTGCTTTTGTTGATGTTGATGTTGATGGCTACACCTAGAGGAAGCAATTCTCAGTATACAAACCGTCGCTGTTCTACCAGCTGCATAACACTGTATATACGAGGAGTTTCTGCTTTGTTTGGCCTCAACCATTCCTTTCTTTTCCTTATGTTAACATAAATACACCAAATCTAGTCACTTTGTGATTTTGACTTAGTGCATGCAGTACCCAGACACCCGACTTTTGAACCTTCCCCATTGGATGCAAATGTCGCACGACGGCGGAATGATGATGGTTCATCACATTCGCCAGTACTAAAGTACACTGACGTGAAAATTTGTGGATTAAGGCGTTTGAACGATCTCCAACAAACCCCGAAATTCTTCCTGAATGTGGAAGTCACTAATTTCAAAACGATCCTCCTTAAAAAAAAAAAAAAATGTATTTTCACATGCCCTGTCCAGTGGCACTATCCCCATACACAGCATAAATGTTTATGTTTACCTCTGCTGCTATCGCGCTCCTTTGAACTCGAACAACATAATTTGTTGAAAAGTTCCGATTTCAGCACTTGGCACTCCATTTTCTAGTGCTTGCAGCTCAGATAGCAACAGCGACCTAAAAATAAAAAATGACCTTCGATGAATAAACTCAGAGTAACTGCAATACCAACACGTAAAACTTATGAATCAACATAACAGATTTCCAGATTTCCAAATCACACTGTATTTAAATTCTGTGAAAATACGAAAAATTCTGTCTTGTACGTAATTAAATTTCATTAATTTGCTCCTAGCAGCAATAGCGGACGGAAAATTTCCACACAAGCTAATCATCATCTGGCGCCCTGCTCCTCCCTCCTTTTCCCTCACAGACTTACGCATGTGACAGTTTTTGCAGATAAGCGCGAATGCATTGTATACAGTACTTGAACTTGGGCGCCCAGGCGCCCCTCTCACCTCCGCCACGCAAGTGGCACACTAGGACGAGATTGCCGAATCTGGAAACGTGTTGGTTCAAAATGGCTTTGAGCACTATGGGACTTAACATCTGAGGTCACCAGTCCCCTAGAACTTAGAACTACTTAAACCTAACTAACCTAAGGACATCACACACATCCATGCCCGAGGCAGGATCCGAACGTGCGACCGTAGCGGTCGCGCGGTTCCAGACTGAAGCGCCTAGAGCTACTCGGCCACAGCGGCTGGTAGCAAACGTGTTTGTCGTGCTCTTGTATGAGATAGGACATGTGATTAACTTAAACGATTTGAGATACGGGAAATACGTATCTTCACTGTACTAAAGTAAAATCAATATTTCCTCACTACCCGCTGTCGACGCTACTGCACGACAACATTCACATGCAGTGATTGCCCGGTCAGACCATACTCAAACATTAACAAAGAATCCCGAACGAGTGGATTTGGAAAACAACAAGGAATGGTCTCATGCGTGTGCCAACCACACAGAACCCGGAACCGGACACCATACTCCGGCCAATTCTTGTAAATGTAACAAAGGGTATCGACACAATTGTGGATGCAGAAAGGCAGGCCTTCATTGCTCCCCGATGCACTTCTTATTAAGGCTTGTGTGACAACGTCGAGTCCTCGAAAGACAGCATTTACATAGATGAAGAAAAACTGAAAAAAGAGACCTAGAACAAGAAAGGCGCTTATGCGATGCGGAAGGTGTATCTGTTCCAACAGTCTATTTCGTAATCATTCATTTCACTTTGAGATACAATCACATGTTGTTGTGTCACCACCTCTTTCATTTTCCAGGTGAACAAACCCCGAAACTGTACCAGGTTTGAAAAAATGACCTTTAGCTACACGATCGATGTAAGGTATGGGCAGAGGACTGACAGCCTTTAATAAGATGTCACAATTTTGGACTGGAAAAAAGATTGTTTTTGTGGAGACAACCAAAATAAGGCATTTTCAACTACCACTTGAGCCACAACAGTAGGAAGAAAGTTCGTTACGAGTGATATTTGTAGGAAATTTTATGTATTTTCATTTAGAACACGAAGGCTAATTACCAAAAGTATATAGTTTCCAAGTTACAATCAAAAAACCACAAAAATTACGTTTTTTACATTTTATTGCATTTTTTCAATGTTATGTCACTGCTGGCAAACCCTGACATCGTCTTTACATCACCTTCACGTCATGGAATGAAGGGATCGTATGGCGTTACTGGCCGGGACACCCCGTTTGGGTTTGTTCGGCCACCTGGTACATGTCTTTCAGTTTGACGTCACTAAGGCGACTTGCGCGTCGATTAAAATGAGATGAAACGATGAGATAAATAACAGCAATCCCAGTCGCGGGCGAAAGAAATCTCCGACCCGAACGGGAACCGAACCTGGAGATCCCTCTATCTGGAGGCACTGACATTACCCACTTTTTTTAAATTCTCACAATGAAGTGGTACAATCAGGACACGTCAGTAGGGCATAGTCAAATCATCATGTAATATAAGCTGCAAATGGGAGAAAATATTAATTACGACAACAGAACAATAAATAAAAGGAGAAAGGAAAAAACTGAGAACTTAGCCGATAAATCACCACCAAGTGCTCATAATAAGTATCAACAAATATTTTTATACACTTTTTCATATTTTAGTAATTTTTTAATTTTTTCTATTTTGTAAACTTTTTTTTAGTTTTTGTATTAAACCTAAAAGTAGAAGGACAACGACATCAGGTTATATTCCGAATAGCATACTAAGAAGATTCCCAATTTGAGTGCAAAGATTGTATGTGCACATGTGTACATATACTTCTGCTACACACATTTCACAATATAAGTAAAGCGATACTGAGTGAAAATACAAAACAAAACGAGCAAGGAAACTGCACTACTGGCCATTAAAATTGATACACCATGAACATGACGCGTTACAGACGTGAAATTCAACCGACAGGAAGAAGATGCTGTGATATGCAAATGATTAGCTTTTCAGAGCATTCACACAAGGTTGGTGCCGGTAGTGACACCTACAAATGCTGACATGAGGAAAGTTTCCAACCGATTTCTCATACACAAACAGCAGTTGACCGGCGTTGCCTGATGAAACGTTATTGTGATGTCTCATGTGAGGAGGAAAAATGCGTACCATCACGCTTTTGCGACTTTGATAAAGGTCGGATTGTAGCCTATCGCGTTTGCGGTTTATCGTATTGCGACATTGCTGCTCGCCTTGGTCGAGATACAATGACTGTTAGCAGAATATGGAATCGGTGGGTTCAGGACGGCAATACGGAATGCCGTGCTGGATCCCAACGGCCTCGTATCACTAGCAGTCGAGATGACAGGCATCTTATCCGCATGACTGTAACGGATCGTGCAGCCACGTCTCTATCCCTGAGTCAACAGCCGGGGACGTTTGCAAGACAACAACCACCTGCACGAACAGTTCGACGACGTTTGCAGCAGCATGGACTATCAGCTCGGAGACCATGGGTGCGGTTACCCTTGACGCTGCATCACAGACAGGAGCGCCTGCGGTGGTGTACTCAACGACGAGTCTGGGTGGACGAATGACAAAACATCGTTCTTTCGAATGAATCCACGTTCTGTTTACAGTATCATGATGGTCGCATCCGTGTTTGGCGACATCGCGGTGAACACACATTAGAAGCGTGTATTTATCATCGTCATACTAGCGTATCACCCGCCGTGATGGTATGGGGTGCGGTTGGTTACACATCCCGGTCACCTCTTGTTCGCATTGATGGCACTTTGAACAGTGGACGTTACATTTCAGATGTGTTACGATCTGTGGCACTACCCTTCATTCGATCCCTACGAAACCCTACATTTCAGCAGGATAATGCACGACCGCATGTTGCAGGTCCTGTACGGGCCTTTCTGTATACAGAAAATGTTCGACTGCTGCCCTGGTCAGCACATTCTCCAGATCTCTCAACAACTGAAACCGTCTGGTCACTGGTGGCCGTGCAACTGTCTCGTCACAATACGCCAGTCACTACTCTTGATGAACTGTGGTATCGTGTTGAAGCTGGATGGGCAGCTGTACCTGTACACGCCATCCAAGCTCTGTTTGACTCAATGCCCAGGCGTATCAATGCGTTATTACGGCCAGAGGTGGGTGTTCTGTGTACTGATTTCTCAGGATCTGTGCACCCAAACTTCGTGAAAATGTAATCACATGTCATTTCTAGCATAATATAATATTTGTCCAATGAATACCTGTTTATCATCTGCGTTTCTTCTTGGTTTAGCAATTTTAATGGCCAGTGGTGTAGGAGAGAACAAGTCGAAGTAAAACGGATGGCAACATACATAACAAGGAAAAACAGCTATCATCAGAAAAATTAAATTAACCAACACCAGGCAGACGGAAAACAAGATCAACAAGTTGGCGAAGAGCTCTCGTTACAGAGGCATTCGCAAGCATGTCCAATAGGCCGTGACCATGTACTGCATGAAGTTCATGTGATCTTCCCCCTCGCCTTCTACAACATTATGAACGAAGTGTCCCAGCAACCACATAACGGTATGTAATTTCGACTGTGGAAGAGAAGAAGAATCTGGGCGCAATATGATGTCAGTAATGTATACCGCCTCAGAAGTTTGTGTCCTAACCCTAGACCAATTTGGCATATGGCCTCCACAAGTAAAGCGATGTCGTATCGTATCTGCAGATGTACAACGACAATCCGTGTCGCTAAGACCAATACGGAAAAGTCACTCGTTCGTTGTAATCAAGTAACTTACTACCTTATACCACGACGACGCTACGTGCATCGGCTAAATCGGCAAGGGACTGCTTCCCAACGAGTCTTTTTGAATTTCATGGTGAGGAAAGGCCTCCATAAAATGTCAGCCCTAAATAGCTCTCCGCGAGATAGAAGTCAAGAATGTGTTTCAACATCATTTATGCGACCGACATCAATAGGGCGTTCAAGATTAGTAGGACGGATACAGAGAAATAAACTAGACGTTAATGTGTGAGTTTCTTGATTCGTCTTCAAAACAGTACGGACGCACATATAGCATCTATGTCTTCATATCAGTCAAGCCCAACCCCCCAAAGCAACGAGGCTTCGTGATCGCCTCATACCGTAAGCGAAGTATACAGGATGGTCCATTGATCGTGACCAGGCCAAATATCTCACGAAATAAGCGTCAAACGAAAAAACTACAAAGAACGAAACTCGTCTAGCTTCAAAGGGGAAACCAGATGGCGCTGTGGCTGGCCCGCTAGATGGTGCTGCCATAAGTCAAACGGATATCAACTGCGTTTTTCTAAATAGAAACCCCCATTTTTTTTATTATATATTCGTGTAGTACGTAAAGAAATATGAATGTTTTAGTTGGACCACTTTTTTCGCTTTTGTTAGATGGTGCTGTAATAGTCACAAACATATGGCTCATAATTTTAGACGATCAGTTGGTAACAGGTAGGTTTTTTAATTGAAATACAGAACGTAGGTACGTTTGAACATTTTATTTCGGTTGTTCCAATGTAATACATGTACTTTTGTGAACTTATCATTTGTGAGAACACATGCTGTTACAGCGTGATTACCTGTAAATTCCACATTAATGCAATAAATGCTCGAAATGATGTCAGTCAACCTCAGTGCATTTGGCAATACGTTTAACGACTTTCCTCTCAACAGCGAGTAGTTCGCCTTCCGTGATGTTCGCACGTGCATTGACAAAGCGCTGATCCATGTTGTCAGGCGTTGTCTATGGATCACGATAGCAAATATCCTTCAACTTTCCCCACAGAAAGAAATCCGGAGACATCAGATCCGGTGAACGTGCACGCCATGGTATGTCGCTTCGACGACCAATCCACCTGTCAGGAAAAATGCTATTCAATACCGCTTCAATCGCACGCGAGCTATGTGCCGGACATCCATCATGTTGGAAGTACATCGCCATTCTGTCATACAGTGAAACATCTTGTAGTAACATCGGTAGAACCTTACGTAGGAAATCAGCATACATTGCACCATTTAGATTGCCAATGAAAAAATGGGGGCCAATTATCCTTCCTCCCATAATGCCGCACCATACATTAACCCGCCGAGGTCGCTGATGTTCCACTTGTCGCAGCCATCTCGGATTTTCCGTTGCCCAATAGTGCATATTATGCCGATTTACGTTACCGCTGTTGGTGAATGACGCTTCGTCGCTAAATAGAACTCGTGCAAGAAATCTGTCATCGTCGCGTAATTTCTCTTGTGCCCAGTGGCAGAACTGTACACGACGTTCAAAGTCGTCACCATGCAATTTCTGGTGCATAGAAATATGGTACGTGTGCAATCGATGTTGGTGTAGCATTCTCAACACCGACGTTTTCGAGATTCCCGATTCTCGCGCAATTTGTCTGCTACTGATGTGCGTATTAGCCGTGACAGCAGCTAAAACATCTACTTGGGCAAACACAGCCACAGTGGATTAAGGGGCTCCGGAACGCCCTATACTTGCAATGTTAAAATAACGCTTATAAATTACATCTTTCCTCACAAAGTATTTGAGGTAGGAAGTTGAACTTTTTACAGATTATTTATTGGAATATGGGCTACAACTTAACACAGGGATTTTACAAAATTTTAGTTCAGTTATTAAAGATGATTTTTTTTTCAATTGTAATGAAACTTCACAACATTTTTTTGCAATTTTTTATTTATATATTCAAAAATATACAGTTTTTTGGAAAAAGGCTGTGTTAAATTATGCAGAAGGTACTGTGTAACATTTACTGAAAGTTTGAAACAAATATGTTTGGAAGATCCTTAGAAAACATGTAATTAGTATGAGAAAATAAAAGTTTTGGGAATCGAGCGACAAAGATTGGATTAACTTTCTAGTGCATTCCAGTTCCATAGGATGGATTATCTTCATCCTCTGCAAACTGCTCCTCCAGCTTCCTCTTGTTCCTCCTCCTGTTTACTCTTGCTTGTATTTCTAGACTCTTTACAGCCCTGTCTGCAGCCCGAAGGCGTTCCTTGTCTAAAGCAAGCATCGCTCGTACCATGTTAGAACCTATCTTCATTTCCATATTTCTAAATAGCTTGCACCTTACAATGTTGCCATCATTGAAAGTCGCAACAGCATCATACACACCAAAGTGAAGTGTTTCTTTTCCAACAAATAGAGTCTTTGGGATTCTTGACTATATAACACTATTTAAACTTGCATTGGGGTTTTGAGTTTTTCCGTGAATACACTTTTTCAACAGTTCAGGTGCTGCTAAGTCTCTGAAAATAGGTTTAGCCACAACACATACTTTATCTCACATCACTAAAATGTACCTGATGAACACGGACGTTAATAATAACACCATTTGACAGCAGTTTAACAGCGCCACAGTGGGTCACGCCCATGTAGAACACATTTCAAAAAAAATTTAAAAATAGTTGTAGTCTTCGGAATTGAATAAATTGTATATCTATTAAAAGGTAATAGTCTGCAGATTCAGAAAACGCAAAAAAGTAAAAATTGAACTTTTTCATGATTTTGAGCCTTTCCGGAGCCGCTGAACCAACATTCATTGAGCTACACGTTCATCAGTTTTACCCATTTTAAAATCTAGATTTTACTGCTTGAAAGTTCCGTAAACTATGTATAGTTAATTTCTAATCACTCTGGTAACAAAACGCCTCTATCATATGATAAATACTCCTACTGTGACGAGCAATCACGCGATAGTAGCTCGTAGTGGCAACAGAAAAATGTTTAGAGTCCTCTCTTTCTAATAGTGAGCATGTGCGGGAGACCAATACGCGTGCGTAGGTTGTTTCGGTAGCCCGACGCGGTGGCGGCGTCAGGTGGCGGAGCGGCGGCTCTGGTTGCGCGCTGACCGCCCCGCCGCCCACCGCAGCAGTTGCAGCCGGCGCCAGCTCTGCAGGTTATGTGTGCGGCGCCGGTGGGCGGTAGCGTTTTATTGCAAGGGGCGCGGCGCACCTAGCCGGCCGGGGTCACCCAGCCGCGGCCGAGCGACGCGAAACAAATTGCGCATAATTTATCACATAAACGCGCTTTGTAAATGCCGACAGTTAAATGCGTCAGTGGACACGCTGCACTCGTAAAGTTTAGCGCCGCTGCTTTACAACCCCTGCAGTGGGTGAACGGGCGCGCCGCAGCGATTTTGCCGCGTCAGCTGCTGACATCTGCACCGCCGGGATTGAGCTTAAGCCAGTGCCTGAAATAACGAGGGCCACCTCTGCGCCACAAACTTTTCCACTGGTAGTTCTGTTCTCGATGCGTGGAGTTTCGTGATGTGCGGAAGGAACCAGGACTCCATCGGCAAACCAGAAAAAAAATCTGCTAAACATTGGACCTGAAATGCATAACTTAAGATTTATGAGCACTTGTTCATTTTCGATACAGTGTAGCACATCGTCTCTACTATAAGTTCTTTCCTTTCGTTATTTGGGGAAGAGGTAGTAGCCGGCCCGAGTGGCCGAGCGTTTCTAGGCGCTACAGTCCGGAACCGCAGGACCGCTACGGTCGCAGGTTCGAATCCTGCCTCGGGCATGGATGTGTGTGATGTCCTTAGGTTGGTTAGGTTTAACTAGTTCTAAGTTCTAGGGGACTGATGACCTCAGAAGTTAAGTCCCATAGTGCTCAGAACCATTTGAACCGTTTGAAGAGATAGCACGTATCAAAACAAGAAAAGAAGTCCAGTAGGTGGGATGTAAATGTCTGAGCACAAGTTCAGATATGTTTCACAACAGCGATGATGGACAAGTTTCATAGATCTTAAGGTATGCACTATAGAACCCATGTTTACTAGACATTTTTTCTAGTTTCCGTCCATACTACCACGTCTGAAGGTACGTCGGTGGAGTTCTGGTGTACCTTGTATCTCAATGATCAGCCGATCAATATGACAGATGATGCAAAAATTTTTCTCTCTCCAGATGACCCATGCGCTCTGAAAAACGTGGAACATAAACTGAGGTGACAAACGTCATGGGATTCCTCTAGTATCGGGTTGGACCCCCGTTTGCCCGGCGTAGTGCAGCATCCCGACTTGCCATGGAGTCAACAAATCGTTGGAAGTCCCCTGCAGAAATGTTGACCTATGCTGCCTCTATAGCCATCCATAATGGTTATAGTGTTGCCATTCTAGGATTTTGTGTACGAACTGATCTCTTGGTTACGTCCCTTAAAGGTTCGATGAGATTCATCTCCGGCGATCTCGGTAGTCAAATCATTCGCTCGAAATGTTCAGAATGTTCAAACCAATCACTGGCTACGGTGGTTCGGTGATACGGCGCATTGTTATCCATAAAAAGTCCAATGTTGTTCGTGAACATGAAGAGTAAATACGATTTCTCAGTACATTTGTTATTTTGATTACGATGCAAAGTTCTTGTGGACATGCACGCATGTCCAAAGGACCTTTGGATCGTAATCAGAATAACACAGGTACTGCAATATTGTATTTATCTGCCGATACCCGGCTACGACTTTCAAGTACAGTTTCAGACCTATAGAGTATATTCATAATGGATATACGAGTATAGGTTGCAGAAATGGGGTTGAAGACATATGGAAGTTCGGGTCTGACCATGAGTCATGCACAGATAGCCAAATGGTAAGGCGACAGCTCGCCATAAGTGGGAAATACGGGTTAGAGTCCCGGTCGGGCACAAATTTTCACTGTCGTCACTCCATTTTGCAGCTGATGGTTGTCCTCTTTCGTAATTGCTAATTCATTTCATGAAGAGTAAATTGTCTCCAAGTAGCCAAACGGAATCAGATGGTGATGGTTCAGATGGCTCTAAGCACTATGGGACTTAACATCTGAGGTCATCGTCCCCTAGACTTAGAACTACTTAAACCTAACTAACCTAAGGACATCACACACATCCGTGCCCGAGGCAGGATTCGAACCTGCGACCGTTGCAGCAGCGCGGTTCCTGACTGAAGCCCCTAGAACCGCTTAGCCACAGCGGCCGGCCAAACGTAATAATTTGCTGTCAATGACGTGTTCAGTTGGATCTAAGGACCCAATCCATTCCATGTAAGACGGCCACTGTTGTAGGCGCTTCAGTCCGGATCCGCGCTGCTGCTACGGTCGCTGGTTCGAACCCTGCCTCGTGCATTGATGTGTGTTATGTCCTTAGGTTAGTTCTAAGTCTAGGGGACCTGAGATTTTAAGTCCCATAGCGCTTAGAGCTATTTGAAGCATTCCATGTAAACATAGCCCACTCCATTATGGACACACCACCAGCATTTACAGTGCCTTGTTGACAACTTGGGCACAACGCTTCCTCCTGTCTGCGCTGCACACGATCCCTCACATCAGCTCTCACAAACTGAAAGCGGGACTCATCTGACCAGGCCACGGTTTTCCGGTCGCCTAGGGTCCAACCGATATCGTCACGCAGAAGAGGCGTTGTAGGCAATGTCGTGTTGTTAGCAAAAGCACTCGCGTCAGTCGTCTGCTGCATTAGTCCAGTAACGCCAAATTTCGCCGCACTCTCCTAACCGATACCTTCTTCGTACGTGCCACATTTATTTCTGCAATTATATCATACAGTGTTTGTGGTCTGTTAGCAAACGCTACTGCACTCGGTCGATAAGTGAATGCTGTCGTCCAGTGTTTCTTCCATGGTGAGAGTTAATGCCTGGAATTTGGTATTCTCAGCACAGTCTTAACAATGGGTAGCTTCCTAACGGGATCCAGAATGGAATGTCCCATGCGTGTAGGTCCAGCTACAGGAAGTGTTATGAGACCATTGCTTTTCACAATATATATAAATGACCTAGTAGATAGTGTCGGAAGTTCCATGCGGCTTTTCGCGGATGATGCTGTAGTATAGAGAGAAGTTGCATCATTAGAAAATTGTAGCGAAATCCAGGAAGATCTGCAGCGGATAGGCACTTGGTGCAGTGAGTGGCAACTGACCCTTAACATAGACAAATGTAATGTATTGCGAATACATAGAAAGAAGGATCCTTTATTGTATGATTATATGATAGCGGAACAAACACTGGTAGCAGTTACTTCTGTAAAATATATGGGAGTATGCATGCGGAACGCTTTGAAGTGGAATGATCATATAAAATTCATTGTTGGTAAGGCGGGTGCCAGGTTGAGATTCTTTGGGAGAGTCCTTAGAAAATGTTGTCCATCAACAAAGGAGGTGGCTTACAAAACACTCGTTCGACCTATACTTGAGTATTGCTCATCAGTGTGGGATCCGTACCAGGTCGGGTTGACGGAGGAGATAGAGAAGATCCAAAGAAGAGCTGCGCGTTTCGTCACAGGGTTATTCGGTAAGCGTGATAGCGTTACGGAGATGTTTAGCAAACTCAAGTGACAGACTCTGCAAGAGAGGCGCTCTGCATCGCGGTGTAGCTTCCTCGCCAGGTTTCGAGAGGCTGCGTTTCTGTATGAGGTATCGAATATATTGCTTCCCCTACTTATACCTCCCGTGGAGATGACGAATGTAAAACTAGAGAGAGATTCAAGCGCGCACGGAGGCTTTGAGGCAGTCGTTCTTCCCGCAAACCATACGCGACTGGAACAGGAAAGAGAGGTAATGACAGTGGTACGTAAAGTGCCCTCCGCCACACACTGTTGGGTGGCTTGCGGAGTATAAATATGGATGTAGATGTAGATTCCCTGTTCAAAGTCTATTAATTCCCGTCATGTGGTTATAATCTGACAGGGAACCTTTTCAAATGAATCACCCGAGTGCAAACGAAATGCACTGCCCTTTTATACCTTGTGTACGCGAAATTTCCGCCACATGTATTTGGGCATATCGCTATCCCACGAGTTTCGTTACCTCATTATGTTCCTTATGGGATTGTTGCTGACTCAGTCAGAAGAAACTACTATAGTAATTGAGTGATCGCAAAACGGGGAAACGATATATCCTAGGATAACCCTTCACAAAGCATTGTACAGAAAAGTTTGCGCTATTTTATTTACAGTAATCTTCCAACATCGGTGAAAGAAATGGAGTGATAAACCCAACCTGAAAGGTTTTATTCTGACACACTTTTTCTATTCTGTACAAGTGTTCCTTGCAGTAGTTAAGAACTTTTCTCTGTAATGTGTTATTTGCACAGATACTCTGATTTTCGTGTTTCTTTCATTCTGTAACCTTTGTTTATTAATTTTCTATTCAGTATTTTGTAAACTTTGTGCTGGCTCATGGTATGACCACATATCTCTTGCTGGCATAGTCCCACGGAACCTGATAATAAATAAAATAGTGGCAAATTACTGACTAGCTCTAGTGCATATACACTCCTGGAAATGGAAAAAAGAACACACTGACACCAGTGTGTCAGACCCACCATACTTGCTCCGGACACTGCGAGAGGGCTGTACAAGCAATGATCACACGCACGGCACAGCGGACACACCAGGAACCGCGGTGTTGGCCGTCGAATGGCGCTAGCTGCGCAGCATTTGTGCACCGCCGCCGTCAGTGTCAGCCAGTTTGCCGTGGCATACCGAGCTCCATCGCAGTCTTTAACACTGGTAGCATGCCGCGACAGCGTGGACGTGAACCGTATGTGCAGTTGACGGACTTTGAGCGAGGGCGTATAGTGGGCATGCGGGAGGCCGGGTGGACGTACCGCCGAATTGCTCAACACGTGGGGCGTGAGGTCTCCACAGTACATCGATGTTGTCGCCAGTGGTCGGCGGAAGGTGCACGTGCCCGTCGACCTGGGACCGGACCGCAGCGACGCACGGATGCACGCCAAGACCGTAGGATCCTACGCAGTGCCGTAGGGGACCGCACCGCCACTTCCCAGCAAATTAGGGACACTGTTGCTCCTGGGGTATCGGCGAGGACCATTCGCAACCGTCTCCATGAAGCTGGGCTACGGTCCCGCACACCGTTAGGCCGTCTTCCGCTCACGCCCCAACATCGTGCAGCCCGCCTCCAGTGGTGTCGCGACAGGCGTGAATGGAGGGACGAATGGAGACGTGTCGTCTTCAGCGATGAGAGTCGCTTCTGTCTTGGTGCCAATGATGGTCGTATGCGTGTTTGGCGCCGTGCAGGTGAGCGCCACAATCAGGACTGCATACGACCGAGGCACACAGGGCCAACACCCGGCATCATGGTGTGGGGAGCGATCTCCTACACTGGCCGTACACCACTGGTGATCGTCGAGGGGACACTGAATAGTGCATGGTACATCCAAACCGTCATCGAATCCATCGTTCTACCAATCCGAGACCGGCAAGGGAACTTGCCGTTCCAACAGGACAATGCACGTCCGCATGTATCCCGTGCCACCCAACGTGCTCTAGAAGCTGTAAGTCAACTACCCTGGCCAGCAAGATCTCCGGATCTGTCCCCCATTGAGCATGTTTGGGACTGGATGAAGCGTCGTCTCACGCGGTCTGCACGTCCAGCACGAACGCTGGTCCAACTGAGGCGCCAGGTGGAAATGGCATGGCAAGCCGTTCCACAGGACTACATCCAGCATCTCTACGATCGTCTCCATGGGAGAATAGCAGCCTGCATTGCTGCGAAAGGTGGATATACACTGTACTAGTGCCGACATTGTGCATGCTCTGTAGCCTGTGTCTATGTGCCTGTGGTTCTGTCAGTGTGATCATGTGATGTATCTGACCCCAGGAATGTGTCAATAAAGTTTCCCCTTCCTGGGACAATGAATTCACGGTGTTCTTATTTCAATTTCCAGGAGTGTATGTGTGTGTGTGTCTGGCGGTCTGTACTACCACGTCGTGTTGTGACTGCCGAGTTTTCCCCTGTCAAAGAGTTTTCCTTGAAAAGTTCGTCTCTCTATGAACGATAATACACGCAGTTTGTGCATCTGCTAATCTCTGTTTACAGCACACCGCACTAAATTAATTCTTCAGAGTTTCCCGGCGATATGTTGACACCTTGAGGTATCGGGTATTCTGGCAGCTGTCAGTGTGTTGTTGCACGATATTTCCACAAAATGTTTTATTTACTTCATTAGCTGCTACATGATACTGCTTGTCCACATCTTCAGAAGAGCGAAGGGTGTGGACATGGTAAACGATTCCTACATAGAGCACGACGCGCACCGTGCAGAAGATGGAACGTCGCAAGGCGCTTCTAGCGGGAACGGACGCAAGTGAAAGACCGAGAACCACCCCACATTGAAAACGGAACGCCAGCGCCCATCAGGCGCTCCAAACCGACGAGGGGACGCCTAAGGAAAACACAAGTTCAGCGAGAGGAAAGAATAATTTTAAGGGTTTTCCTCCTGTCAGAGACTGACAAGGACTTGGAAAATCCATTGAATTTAAATTGGTGGCATCTTAGATCGTAAGACCATCGAACAGATTCCCGTATGGACTACTTAGTAATAAACATACGTGTTATCCTTGACGGTGAGTGTTCGTCAGAAACAAGAGTATCTTCAGGAGTGCCCCAGGGAAGTGTGATAGGACTGCTGATGTTTTTTATACACATTTAAATGATTTGGCAGACATGCGTGGCAGCTGCCTGCAGTTGTCTCCCGATAACGCCGTGGTGGACGGTCAGGTGTCGAATTTGAGTGACTGTAGCAGAGTACAAGATGACTTATGTAAAATTTGGCCGGCCGGTGTGGCCGTGCGGTTCTAGGCGCTTCAGTCTGGAACCGCGTGACCGCTACGGTCGCGGGTTCGAATCCTGCCTCGGGCATGGATGTGTGTGATGTTCTTAGGTTAGTTAGGTTTAAGTAGTTCTAAGTTCTAGAGGACTGATGATCACAGATGTTAAGTCCCATAGTGCTCAGAGCCATTCGAACCATTCGAACCATATGTAAAATTTGTATTTGATGTGATAAATGGCAGATATCTCCAAAAAAAGAAAAGTGTTAATTAATGCGGATGAGTGGGAAAAACAAACCTGTAATTTTCGGGTACAGCGTTAGTAGTGGCCCGTATAACACAGTCACGTCGTTTAAATATCTGGGCGTAACATTGCAGAGTGATAGGGAGTGGAACGAATATATGAGGATTCTTGTAGGAAAGGCGAACGGTCGACTTCGGTTTATTGGGAGAATTGCGGGATGGTGTGCTTCATCTATAAAGGAGACCGGTTCTTGAGTATTGCTCCAGTGTATTGGATCCATGTCGGGTAGGATTGAAGGAATACATTGAAGCAATTCATGGGAGGACTGCCAGATTTGTTACTGGTAGGTTCGAACAACACACAAGTGCCACGGAGATGCTTCGGGAACTGTGTGCCGTATGTCGAAATCTCCCGCAAAGTTTGGTGTTTTTCGACTTCGTCCCTCTCTGGTGGATTCGCTGATTTCGTAAATCTCTTTGCCAGAGAGTAGTGGTGGGCAGGAAATCGCGTATCTGTTAGAAATCACAGTGACTGAGAAGTCACAGATATCACAGTAGCAACTTTACAGAATCTAACTGCGATTTCAGTCACAGTTAGCAGTCGCAAGTAGTATTTCATATTCAAAGACGTGAGCCGTCTATTGGTCGAATTTAGCACTGCTTTCTGCGATTTCAGTGACAAGTCGCAACTAAGAGTCGCAAGTAGCAACTAAAAAGCGCGGTTAACAGTGGAATCTGTTGGCCAAAGTTCGTACTACGTCCATATCTGCGGTACGCTATGGAGTCCAACTGCGATTTCCGTGACAAGTCGCAACTAAGAGTCGCAAGTAGCAACTAAAAAGCGCAGTTAGCACTGCCATCTGTTGAGCAAAGTTCATACTACACTATTCGCTACCGAGTCAAACTGCGATTTCTGTGACAAATCGCAACTAAGAGTCGCAAGTAGCAACTAAAAAGCGCAGTTAACATACTTTTCCTAGTGTCATCTGTTGACCGACGTACGTACTTCGTTATGAGAGCCTTGTGCCTCACGAGATCGATGTGCTGTGTGTGCATATGAAGGGCTTATTTCAATAGTGGTACAAGTCCATTTTTGTTCATTTTGGGATACAGACTCGTAAAGTTAAATGAGCGCTGACAAATCTGCATTTGAGATACCAGAAATATTCAAGCATATGGCTTCTTGCTAGAGATGAACCTTTATTTATGTTTGTTTGTATCACTAATTTCAGAAGCATTATAGACAGAAAAGTGGAGGGAATGGACTTGTACCACTATTGAAATAAGCCCTTCATATTATATGACGACATGCACATTCAGCATCAGTTATGGTTGGCCAAATACTGCTGTGACTCTGAATGTATTATATTAATAAGAAGAAACATTGCCTTTTTCTCCTGAAAATATCAAGTAACGTAACAAATGTGTTTGATTCTGCTTCCAATATGACAGTTTTGGTTAATACTCCACATGCCTACAGGACTTTGCAATGTTAACACAGCAGAACTCAGACATCTGTATAAGTGTAGAGAAATGAAAACAGTCATATGAATGCCTCACTTTTGTTCCGACATAGTTCAAGACTCGGGAGAAAAGTTTTACACCTGGTGTTCTACATGGCAACTTCCCACACAAGAACTTTTTGCCGACCCTACTACCACTTATATAAGTAAGCTTTTCCTGTGTTACTTTCAAGTAATGCACTTAAGCTATTCCTGATTTAACTGGAAGATCTGTACTTCCCACTTTCATATCAACAGCCTCAAAATGCATATTGTAGACTTTGGGATAAGTTACAGGTCAGTGTCACACCAAGATTGTGGAGAAAGGGGGGGGGGGCGGCATGTCACTCTCCAACAAGTGTTTACCAATAAGTAAGTGGCGGAAAATTATGGGTATAGGACGGCTTAAACATGTGGAAAATGAGATTTTTATTATTCACTCACTGTATTTGACATTTATTATTCCTTTAAAATCGCACAACAACTTCAATAAAACACAGTTTAATCATTCACACACTTATTTCACAATTATTTCACTTTTAAACTGCAAATCCTCTAAGAGCTGTCTTGAATCTTCACGAGTCTCTCTCAAAAACAGCCTTGATGTGGATAGATACGTACAGCAACCAGTAACCAGAGTCAGAACTGTGTCTGCAAAAAGACAAGGATTATTAAACAATTTTTGCTGTCATTAATTACTAGCAATGTAATTGACAGGGTAGATTGCTAATATTTGCTATAGTGAATATCACATTTGCAAGAAAGATCTCACTGAAGTAATCAAGTCCATCGAAACGCTTAGAAACTAACCTCTCGTCTGACGAAAACGGTCTAAAGACGCAGTGGCAATTTCTTCAGATCTGTTGACAATGATATTTTGAGTTATCACTTTACTGAGTGACTGAAATGTAGTTCAGGTACCTGTGAACATAACAATATGTTAGAATTCATTTTCTAAATACGAACTATTACGGTACTGTACGGCTACTTACATATTAATTACACTATTAATATTTTCACAGTTGTTTCTTTAATACAAAATTAAAGCCAACGGAAGAAAAAACGTAAAACATACTTGCCAATGACAGGTTTGTTGAGATGCAATTTTCTGTGTTGACAGATGTAACTTTTTCATACGGTGGTAAGTCGCAGAAATCGCAGGAATCACAAAAATCGCAGAAGTAGCAGAAGTCACAGAAATCGCAGAAGTAGCAGAAATCGCAGAAGTAGCAGAAATCGCAGAAATAGCAGTGGCGGAGGGATACACGACCTATGTTCCTTAACTGCGACTCTTAACTGCGACAAATCACAGTTAAGAATAACAGATACTGAAAAGTAGCATTCACAGAAATCACTGATATCGGAAAATCGCAGTTTAGCTCATCACTACCAGAGAGGCTTGTGGTGCTAACGTGCTTCGCGAGGTGGCGTGTGACGGGGAGCGACAGGTGTCTTGAGTTAGTAGCGGCACGAGGCAGGTGGCGAGCGGGGCCCCATGCTGGGTGCAGTCCGTGTATGTGCCAGTAAACAACTTGGCCGCACCTGGAGTGACAGCGTGGCCCAGTTGTAGATGAGATCCGTTGCCTGGGAAGCCGTAATTCGGTAAGGAGCTCCCATTTTGCATGCAAGATCACTTCGGTTACACAGTACTGGCGTTGCCCGAAGGAGATCGGTTACTAAAGCAACGACTGGAAGTCTACACAGCCCTTACTGTACTGGCTCTGCGCCCTGCTTGCGTTGACACGCAAGTAAGGGATAACTCCACATGAAGCTGAGTAACTTTATTGTTAAGTATTTGCCGTCTGTGTATTTTAGTTGTTCATATTGCAAAATTGTAATTGAGTCTGCCCTTGTGGGGCGCCATTATTTCCTGTATTTCGTGACTGGTCATTTGTTTGTTTTAACTTTTCATGTTACAAGGTTGTCACAGAGTTTGCCCTGGTGGGGTCCATTATTTCTATGCATGTGCGACATCAGTGCTAAGTGACTTACGTTTCAGGTCTTATCACACAAATTTAATGAAGTGTGTAAGATGTTGCCAGAAAGTGCCCTCAAGACTGACGTGTGAAATAAAATATGGTTGGAAGATTACGGTTCTGTAAACGCACTGAAATTGCAGCGGATGAATTCTAATGCTGCAGATTGGTTCTTGACTGAAGTAATTACCTTTGTAATTGACCAGTTCAGTCTCTTAATTTGGCGTTCATCTGAAGGGGTTTTGCATCTAAACCTGTTTTTAAATTATTTGGTACTCCTGCACAGTAAATGAGGGAATATTAAACTGTGGCACTAGGAAAACTGGTGTGTTCAAAACTTGTGATAATGAGGTCCCACTGAAATTTGTTGTGTATTTCAAGTGCTTTTGTTAAATTGGATTTATCTGAATACTGTTTTTAGGTTTGAATTGCTGTCAATTTGTTCTTATAAATTTGTTTAAGTTACTATATCCATTTTTAAGATAGCCTTAGGCATTTAAAATTTTTCATCACAAATACTTATCAAGCTTGAGTTGTAATTTTAATTGATATTATAAAAGATTTTTGCTCAAATTCGATATTTTACCCTTGATGTTGGCTCAGTGTAAATATTACTTATTAAGAGTTAGCCTTGTAATGGTTACCCTTAGAAAAGTAATGCTGTCGGGCAATATGTTTTCTAATAACTGTTGAGTAAGAACTGTTTGTTAATAAATCTGTTTTAAAGGATGTCTGAATTCATGTTAGCCCAGCACCTTACCATCCCTTCACGCATTCTACCATACCAAATTCCAATGGGAATACCTGGAGGGGAGGCAATGTTCTTTTAGAGGAACAATGTTGAAAAAATTTAGAGAATCGGCATTTGAGGCTGACTGCAGAACGATTCTGTTGTCTTCCTCATAAATTTCAAGTAAGGACCACGAAGATACGATATGGGAAAGTAGGGCTCATACGGAGGCATGCAGACAGTCCTTTTCCCATCGTTCTATTTACAAGTGGACCAGGGAAGGGAACGACTTGTAGAGGTACAGGATGTACTCCGCCACGAACCCTAATGTGGATTGCGGAGTATCGATGTAAATATAGATGCAGGTAAGATGAACATCAACAAAAGTAACATGTGGGAAACGAAATCTCATGGAATCAAATCAGTCGATGATGAGGGTGCTAAATTAGGAAATGAGTCACGAAATATAGTACATGAGTTTTGCAATTTGTGTAGCAACATAAGTTACTATGGCTGGAGAGGATATAAAACACAGACCGTTATTAGCACAAAATCCATTTATGAAGGAGGAAAGTTCGCTAAAGTGGAATAGAAATTTAAGTTTTACAAATCCTTTTCTGAAGGTATTTATCTGGAGTGTAGCCATGAATGGAAGCTAAATGTAGATGATAAACAGTTCAGACAAGAACAGAATAGAAAATTGTGGAATTTCGTGCTACAGAGAATTCCTCGTGGGTGGGTAGTTAGGTGGAATATTTGATGTGGTGGTACTTATCCGAATTGGGAAAAAACGAAATTTGCAGCACAGGCTGACTAATGGAGTGATCAGTTGATAGGACACATCCTGAAGCATTAAGGAAAGTTTTTGGCTCAGGTGGGGGGGGGGGGAGGGATTGGTAATAAAAATTATAGAGGGAGAGAAATATATTATGAAGGTTCAGGTGGTTATGGGCTGCAGTGTATAGACGTACAGACTTTCATGATCTCCTAGCATGGGGACCCACACCAATCCAGTCTTCGTAGCGAAGAGCAAGCATAACAGTGCCATTGGAAAGAGATAGGACTCCCTGTACTAGAGGACAGCAGAAGTAAAGAGGATATAAAATGCAGACAACCAAAATCAAGGAAAGCTTTTCTAAAAACAAGAAATATGTAAGCCTCTAACATAAGTAATTACGAAATCGCTACTACTAGCATTTGTCTACAGTTTAGTTCTATAAGGAAGTGAAACGGTAAGGATTAGAAATGATACAACCTTTTGAAACATGATGTTGTTGAAGTTAGATGAGGAATTTGAACCACTAATAAAAAAGTTCTGAATCAAATGGTGTAGAAATTATTTAAGGTAGGATAAGCTGGCTTGACACATTGTGAAACATTAAGCTATCATTAATTTTGGCAAATATGGAAAGCTATGGGGCAAGGGGGGGAGGGGGAGGGAAGGACGGAGGGTTTTTGTAATTAGGTGATGTATGAGCGGTGCTTGACCACAGTAAGAAGGTTGAAAGGGATGTAGGTTGCAGTAGGTATGATACACAAGACACACTGGTGTGGATAGTAGCTTCAGACTAGTGTTTGGATTGAGAGACCTCAAATACACTGAGCATAAATACCATCGTGTCCGTAGTTACGTAGCCAGAAGACGAATTCACCGTCCACTGCTACCTCACGAAGTGAAAAAAGCTATCGAATTCGTCTTATAGATTCCAGTGAAGATTGCCAAGCAGCACTCGTATTCATTTTTTTACTTATAGTCTGCTACCTGGAAATAAAGCGCACTGCAACATTTCACTGGGTATAATAAATATGACTTTATAATTTCATTGGGCGAGCATCTGCAAATTTTTCAGGCAATTACTTAATTTCTGCTTGTATAAATAAAAATGTAATGTTCCCAATGTTCAAAATCGTACGTTTCCAAACCGTCTTGACAGATTTCTTTGTATATATACGCTGATCAGCCAGCACCCAGAACATTATGACCGCCCACCTAATAGCCAGTATGTCCACCTTTGACACGGATAACACCGGCGATGCGTCGTAGCGTGGAAGCGTTGAGTCTCTGGTAGGTTGATGGAGGGAGTTGGCACCACATCTGCACACACAAGTCGCCAAATTCGAGTAAATTCTGGTGAGTTGGGCGATGAGCTCCGACGTCACGTTCGATCACACCCGGGATGTGTTCGACTGGGTTGAGATCTGGCGACCTGCGGGGCCAGCACAGCAACTGGAACTCGCCACTGTGTTTTTCGAACAATGCGATCACACTCCTTGGCCTGTGACATGGCGCATTATCTTGCTGAACAATGCCATGATCGTCGTAAAGGGATGCACGTGGTCTGCAACCAGTGTATGATACCCACTGGTACACTGTGTATTCAGCCACACTTGTACTCTGTCCAGTCTTAATGTCCGATGTTAGTTCCCCCACAGTTCTCCACCTGTCCTGTTTTACCAGTCTGCCCACCC
Organism: Schistocerca cancellata; assembly: GCF_023864275.1. Classification (NCBI taxonomy): domain Eukaryota; kingdom Metazoa; phylum Arthropoda; class Insecta; order Orthoptera; family Acrididae; genus Schistocerca; species Schistocerca cancellata. Next base: position 125,854,419 of record NC_064631.1, read on the forward strand.
TGCTACGTCCGATATCACTAATTAGTGGCGGCCCGCCAACCCCACGACGTCTGGACATTGTTTCACATCGGTATTGAAGAGACTCACCAGAGCACTCCCCGAACACTCTAAAAGTTGTACAGTTTCCGAAATACTCATGCCGAGTTCCCAGGCCATCGCAGTCTGCCCTCGATTAAACTCAGATAAGTCGCGCGCCTTTCCCATTCCACAGGCGGACAGCACTCTCACTGATACTATCTCGTACATGCAACATGCATTTGTCTGGCTAGCAGTCATTTTTCACCAGGTGACGCTGCTATCGCCTGGATACGTTTAAATCGGTAGTAGTTCGATGCTCATAATATTGTGTGTTTGTGTGTGTGTGTGTGTGTGTGTGTGTGTGTACGTTTGTAACTTTTTGAGATTTTCTGTAAAAACATTTCCCTATTAATAAACTTATAAAAATGATATATGTGTTTAAAAATTAAGTATATAATAACATACGTGTAATCCAATGCAAAACTCTATCAAAATTTCAAAGTTCGATCAAAAAACTCTCGGAGATATGTCATTAGGAACATTTACCGTTTCTCTATAAGTACTGCATAAACGTAGATGTTCGTTTCTTAAAAATCTCAAATCTCCGAAAGTTATTCACAGGCTGCTTTGAAATTTGACAAAACATTACAGTCAAATACTCTCGTGTATTTATACACTCTTGGAAATTGAAATAAGAACACCGTGAATTCATTGTCCCAGGAAGGGGAAACTTTATTGACACATTCCAGGGGTCAGATAAATCACATGATCACACTGACAGAACCACAGGCACATAGACACAGGCAACAGAGCATGCACAATGTCGGCACTAGTACAGTGTATATCCACCTTTCGCAGCAATGCAGGTTGCTATTCTCCCATGGAGACGATCGTAGAGATGCTGGATGTAGTCCTGTGGATCGGCTTGCCATGCCATTTCCACCTGGCGCCTCAGCTGGACCAGCGTTCGTGCTGGACATGCAGACCGCGTGAAACGACGCTTCATCCAGTCCCAAACATGCTCAATGGGGGACAGATCCGGAGATCTTGCTAGCCAGGGTAGTTGACTTACACCTTCTAGAGCACGTTGGGTGGCACAGGATACATGCGGACGTGCATTGTCCTGTTGGAACAGCAAGTTCCCTTGCCGGTCTAGGAATGGTAGAACGATGGGTTCGACGACGGTTTGGATGTACCGTGCACTATTCAGTGTCCCCTCGACGATCACCAGTGGTGTACGGCCAGTGTAGGAGATCGCTCCCCACACCATGATGCCGGGTGTTGGCCCTGTGTGCCTCGGTCGTATGCAGTCCTGATTGTGGCGCTCACCTGCACGGCGCCAAACACGCATACGACCATCATTGGCACCAAGGCAGAAGCGACTCTCATCGCTGAAGACGACACGTCTCCATTCGTCCCTCCATTCACGCCTGTCGCGACACCACTGGAGGCGGGCTGCACGATGTTGGGGCGTGAGCGGAAGACGGCCTAACGGTGTGCGGGACCGTAGCCCAGCTTCATGGAGACGGTTGCGAATGGTCCTCGCCGATACCCCAGGAGCAACAGTGTCCCTAATTTGCTGGGAAGTGGCGGTGCGGTCCCCTACGGCACTGCGTAGGATCCTACGGTCTTGGCGTGCATCCGTACGTCGCTGCGGTCCGGTCCCAGGTCGACGGGCACGTGCACCTTCCGCCGACCACTGGCGACAACATCGATGTACTGGGGAGACCTCACGCCCCACGTGTTGAGCAATTCGGCGGTACGTCCACCCGGCCTCCCGCATGCCCACTATACGCCCTCGCTCAAAGTCCGTCAACTGCACATACGGTTCACGTCCACGCTGTCGCGGCATGCTACCAGTGCTAAAGACTGCGATGGAGCTCCGTATGCCACGGCAAACTGGCTGACACTGACGGCGGCGGTGCACAAATGCTGCGCAGCTAGCGCCATTCGACGGCCAACACCGCGGTTCCTTGTGTGTCCGCTGTGCCGTGCGTGTGATCATTGCTTGTACAGCCCTCTCGCAGTGTCCGGAGCAAGTATGGTGGGTCTGACACACCGGTGTCAATGTGTTCTTTTTTCCATTTCCAGGAGTGTATATTTACTGGAGAGCCATCTGGTATATATGTAACATATACGTATTCGAAGTGGAAACATTATAAAAATGTAAGTGTTGGCTTGTTGAAAACCGTTAATCTCCGATAGTTCTTGACCGACTTTTTTGGAACTTTGCCACAACGTTGAATTCTAATACAGATGTGTTTTTCCCTCTTTATGTAGTACATAAAGATGAAACATTATTACGAACATCTGAAAAGATGACGTTCCGATTTACTTGAAGTTTCTACACATTACTGAAATAAAAGCTTATACCCATACAGACTACATACTTTTTGATATACATATAAAATATACAATACTGAAACATTATCAGCAACGAACAAAGTTGTATTTTTGTCTTATTGGTTTATAATTAGGGTACTACTGCAGAATCTGTATTTGCAATAACAATAAACGGTGCTCAAGATCAGGGAGAGGAAGGAAGAGGAGATGGAGTGAGGGATGAGGAAGTTGGAATAAAAAGAGAGGGGGAGGAGAAGATAAAGAAGGAGGGGTAGGGCGAGATGGGCAGATAAAGGTTGGACGAATTGATGGACGGAGAGACAGGGGTAGAGAGGGGGCAGGACGGGATGGAGTGAGAGGGAGGAGAAGGTGGGCAGAGAGAGTGGAAGTAACGGATGAAGAGGGGAAAGGAGTAGGAGATGGACATATGAATGGAAATGGGGGGGGGGGGAGATGAACAAAGACTGGGGAACGAAGAAGTTTATGACATATATCAAATTCCTGTACATATTAGAAAAATGTGCTTCTTCTTTTCTTTCTTTTCCACTTAAGCAGACTGAGCTACAGCAAAATGTGGCTGGATACAGGTACTTAATAATGAGATAGTTAATAATAACTACTGGGTGGTTATACTGAAACTGACGTTTTTCTGAGTCCTGCAGTGTGGGCTGTATATAACACAGGACTCTGAAACGATGTAGGTATGTTTATTAACCAGTTGGCTTGCGGAGTAAGCTAAAAAAGAAATAATAGTTCCACTTTGTGCCACCAGGTGAACATATGGCGCTCTATGCAGTGAGAATGTGATGTGGGTGCAGGAAAAGGGGAGGAACGACCAAACACATGATAACGGTGGTTGTGCCACTTTTGTTAGGATGTAGTCACAAGTTACAACATGTGCTCAATACGGTCTCCCAACTCAGCAACATGCAGCATCTCTGTTACGGCATGGTCGACAATTTCTCGTGATATATCCGGTCTAATTAGTGTGACATGTCATCGAATACTATCCTTCTTATCTCTAACAGGCACGGTCATTAGGAATTCCCACAGTTAGAAATCATAAGGATTTATGTCGGGGTATCTGGAAAGCCACACATCTTGAAATTCCCTAGAGATGAAGCAGTCGTTTCCCAGGATTCCTCGAAGCAAATTTTTTACCTGGCAAGCGAAATGAGGTTTCGCCTCGTCTTGCATGAAAACAATCGTTTGGACACAGTTGCGTTTTTGCAAAGCTGGAATCACATTTTGCACAAGAAGTTTCTTATAACGCGCAGATGTCAGTGTAGACCTAACAGGTCAAAGAGGTACCATCTCCGCGAAGAAAAGCAGGCCGAGAATGAAGGAGCTTGTGAAACCAGACCACACAGTCACACAAGCTGACTGCGCTGGATTTTCCTGCACGTGGCGGAATAGAGCTCCTATACGACAGTTCTGTGCTTTCGCGGCACCGTGCAGGCTAAAACGTGCCTCGTACCTCCTAACAAAAAACCCGGTCCACATGTCACGAATTTCCACGCGTACCAGAGAAGCGAAAGGCAAAGTCACGGTGTTGGGGTTCCATGTGATGCACATTCTGAATCCTGTAGGAATACCAGTGCAAAATGAACCCGCAAAATATTTGGAACTGTTGACAAAGGGCGACACAGCTCGAGCACTGGCTGCAGAAATGGCGGCATGTGCTGTTCCGTCGGCTATAGCTACTGCAACCCCCTTAACGACTGCCATGGGAATGGCCACCTTCCTCTCGCACGATCTAATTCACCTCTTTCTTAAATTTTCTTGATCATAATCTTTAGTCAGTTTATTGACATGGGACCCCTTCACAGCTGTTCCTGTCGGCGATATTCCCACAGCGCAGCGATGCTGCCGTTCTGACAAAACAACAGTACACGGTCTTTGTTTTCAGTTCCCATTGCATTTCGTATTGAAAACTTCATCTTTCTTAACGGTTTATAACAGCAGCCACTTCACAAAAGGAATCAACACATGCCGCGAAGTGACGAACAGCATACTAACATCAACATAGGAAATATTTCATATACTGACTGCTTAGGAGCTCCGTATCTTCAACTGGTGGCCGAAAGGGAACTCTTTATTTTTTTCAGAATACTCCACGAGCACACCGATTGCAGAACATATTTAAGAAATTTCACCGTCTTACAAAGTTTACAGCGTCCACTGCAACACTCAGAACACCGCCAGGATAATTATAACCGCCAGTCTTCTTTTCTTTCTTTTGCTACTGCCTGTATCCCGCATTCTGCGCAGAGACGGCAGGGTTAATTACGGAATTGGCATGGTTAAGTTTAAGGGGTGGCCGGATGCCTTTCCTGCCGCCACCCCATACCCCCCGGGACGGAAGTTGTGTACCCCACCTGTCTGCGTCTAGTGTAAATCGTGAAATAGTGTGAATGTGTTTCAAATGTCTGCGAGTCGAGTAACTGAGGTGGGACGTGGGGACCAGCCCAGTATTCACCTAGGAGGATGTGGAAAACCGCCTGAAAACCACATCCAGTCTGGCCGGCACACCGGCCGTCGTCGTTAATCCGCCAGGCGGATTCGATTCGGGGTCGGCGCGCCTACCCGAGTCCAGGAAGCAGCGCGTTAGCGCTCTCAGCTATCCTAGCGGGTCTAATTATAACCACCTAGTACTTACTACTAATTACTGTAACGTATTATTACTGACATTCGGGAGATTACGATCAGGCTGAGTACTTCACATGAGGTGACTTCTGCGGTTCTTTGCAAATACGTGTATTACTTTGAGCTGCTATCAGCTCAATATGTGCTCAAGCCCTGAAATTGCCTTCATGACTCCAGTAATGAAATATGCTGCAACAACGGCGTCTGTCCAGTCTTCCGGTGGCCTTTGGTCGCCATTTTGATGCGTGTCGCTATCTACTACTCTGGTGTCCACAAACGTTACTCCTGGTGCTATCCAATGATTACTACACTGTCATATGCAAGTGAACACGTATTTACTGTGCAATCATCACTTACATTGAATTGTATTATTCCTCTCGTATTTTTTAAGATAAATCTACACCTCTCTTCCCAGTACCTTGTGTTGCGGCGTAAAGTCAAGCGCCGGAATGCGAATCGGGAACGATAGAACAGAGAGGTTTCTGAAGAAAGCATCAACCAGTTTCACGCTGACCGACCCCTCTATAGGACGACAACGCAACAGCTGCGGCCTCTATGCGAGGACAACACAAGCGCCACACCCGACTGGCCGCGTCCCAGTTCTACATGCTACAAATGCTTCACGACTAGCGACCTGAATAGAAGAGTCAACTATATTACTTTTCTTGTATTAGGAACTGTACATACTGAAGAGATTTCTAGTTTGCATGTTGCCCCTTGCTTGCGACACTTCTGTGTTGTTGTCAAAGTTAAGTATTGTCGTTGTACATTTCGTAATAAACCTCTTTATTACGATTTGTTTGAATTTTGGCTAGTGATCCGAGATGGTAGGCTTCCTAGACCCCACATATTTGACGTCAGGGCAGGATTCAACACCTTGTTTAGATTATGCCACTTTGATTTGTTATGTATGATGTGTGCTTTTTGTAGCTTTTTTCAGCCCTATTGCACTGGGCGACGTCTCTGGTCCGTGAAGTCAGTACAGTGCTGACCAATATTGTGCGGTGTTCCAATTTCTCGTGTCACACTCCCAGCTGAGTAGACGTCAGATTCTGTTTAGATACCTGGGATAACATCACTATCTAGTCAGAAAATTAATCATGCCTCTCGAGGATAGAATTGAGCTATCAGCTCAATATGTGCTCAAGCCCTGAAATTGCCTTCATGACTCCAGTAATGAAATATGCTGTCTGCGTCTAGTGTAAATCGTGAAATAGTGTGAATGTGTTTCAAATGTCTGCGAGTCGAGTAACTGAGGCGGGACGTGGGGACCAGCCCAGTATTCACCTAGGAGGATGTGGGAAACCGCCTGAAAACCACATCCAGTCTGGCCGGCACACCGGCCGTCGTCGTTAATCCGCCAGGCGGATTCGATCCGGGGTCGGCCTCACATTTCGAAAAAATTCGTAGGTGCATAGTCCTGTTTTTCCTGTCTCTCAGTCCTCCTGCCGTTCTTGCACTATGTACAATGTTATTTCCTGGTTGGTATTTGCTCTTTTCTCTAATACCTCTGCTTTCTGAGTCACCTACTCATAATATTGCACTTCTTTAATTCTGTTTGCTAGGTCTAGCGTACATATTCGTAATAATTTGAGAAGAGCTCACCTGGAAGCAGTCCTGTATGAACTTGTAAATCTCAGTAATATTCTGCCCTGCGTTCCGCATAGAGCAAGTTAAAACTTAGCTTCGCTTGACCTATTTTCCTGTACACTGGTCTGTGCATAGAGGCAGTTAAGTCTTAGCTAGGCTTGGCTTAACTTGCAACACGCTTTCAGTGTAACCTATTGTGGAAGCAAATACAGCTTTGTGACGCGATTTGATGATCTCTAGAGGTACAAAGAACATGTATTTTCCAATCGTGGAAGACTCAGAACTTTTTGGCAGACAATTTTGGCAGAAAATTTTGTCTTTCTTCAAAATTCTACCTATGCACTGTGAGCAAACTTTCTACCCTGTCAACATCATTCATTGTAACTCGTATTGCAATCCCCTACTTATATTGCGGCAGAACAGGAGTCTTTGTAAAATTTGAAGTGTATTCCTCCTTTAAGCTGTGTTCAGCCAGTGCCAATTTTCCGTCCAGACGAGTGAGCAGTTCAAGGAGGCACAGAGCTGACTCTCATATGCATTACTTACTACACTCACAAGGATTTCGACATACCTCACATGGTGGAAAGCATGGGTTTCCTTTAACGCTGCTCAAGATTTCCTGCGTTTGCGGGTGGAGGGAAGGCAGTCACGTATTCATCATGCGTTGGAATGCCAAAGAATCAATACGATAAAACAGCTTCCATGAGGCTTGTCAGAAACTGAAAACTGAAAGGCGTTTGGGTAATGGAGATCTCGTATCACCAGATCTACCATCATCAATCCTAGATGTCGTTTAGACACCTTTAGTACGGGAAAAATGGAGAAAGCATACATGTTAATTGGGAGTATGTAAAACAAACATTGTTTTCAGTCTTACGTAGACAAGTGTCAGAATGAATAAAGGAACATAAAGAAGGAACGTTGAATATAAGCCAAGAAATAAATCAGAGTAAGACTAAATTAAGACATGGAAAATCAAAATTGCATATACTGACAGCGAAATTATAGAAATTTTAATGTAGACCAAGAAATAAATAGCAATAAGACATCGAAAAAGAAATTGCAAATATTGATAGTGAAATTATAGAACCAGCGGGCGACTCTTAGTATTAATCTCAATAAAAACGCAACGACTGGACAGTCATGGAAAGAAGTAAACGGAAGCCGAAAAATTGCTTGGAGTGCTTTTGTTAAATTATAAAGGGTTTCCAAGACGAAAATTCCAATATATCTGATGATGAAACATTAGAATCAATGCTTCTTGCTAGTTTTGACTTACGGAAGGATGACATGGACTTGTAATGCGTTATGGAGGTGCGCTGGAGATGTAATCAGACGAGTAGATGGTAAATGGACCAAGAAATTACTATGTGATATAAAAGACCGAGACGACGGCGTACTGTAATGTGGATGCATGTCAAGTGGAAACTTGCTGGAGGAATATAGATGCCTGCAGCTGAGGAACTTAATGCCTTGGGAAGCCTAGGGAGCCGGCCGAAGGGGCCGAGCGGTTATAGTCTGGAACCGCGCGACCGCTACGGTCGCAGGTTCGAATCCTGCCTCGGGCATGGGTGTTAGTTAGGTTTAAGTAGTTCTAAGTCCTAGGGGACTGATGACCTCAGCAGTTAAGTCCCATAGTGCTCAGAGCCATTTGAACAATTTTTTTGAAGCCTAGGGAGAGCCATTATCCAACCGTAGATGTCAAATTGTTCGTGCTGCTGCTGACGATGGTGATAAATATTGCAACCAAGATATAATTTTCCGTCATATTTTGTATAACAACATTAATAACCATAATACCGACTGTTACAGTTGTTATTAACACTGATATACAAAGTATACGAAACGAAGTCTATTTTGGTGGCAACTATACATCCTCATCGGTATCAGAGTTTTCGAAGGATTTGGAACTGTCAATGAAACCGTGGCAACCTTTAAGGGAACTTTGAGTAACACAATTTACAAAGTTATATGTGAAAGCGAAATATCGGAACCTATCGAAATTAAAATAGCTGTGAGGCTGCCTCCATTCTTAAATTGTGTTTTGGAGGAGGTAGAACGGGATGGAGACAAAGAACAGAAGAAACGTAAAGGAAAGGTAGAGAATCTCTGAAATGACTGCTTAGCTTTTGCTGATGATTTAGCACTCTTAGCAGATAACCTACAAGATGCGGTTATACAGATAAACAATCTCCAAGAGATAGCAGAAAGAATTGGATAACATATTGCGTTTGAAAAAACAGTCTACATGACGAATGTTAAAGATGGAGCAAAGCATATGGTCTCAAAACATGGGCACATCAAGATGATTTCAGATTTTAAATACTTGGGAGATATAATCCAGACATAAGCTCTGGACAACGCAGCTAACATTAACAGAATCAGAAAAATGAAAATGACATCCCATTTAACAAAAAAACACGTGTGTTAAAGGATCCTTACCTTTTAATACAAAATTTAGACCTGAGAATGTGATGATTGAAACTGTGCGTCTTTATGCCTCACAATGCGTCGGAATTTACGCAGCTAAACGGTTAACTAACTAGGAAATAATGTAGAAGTATAATTTTTTTAAAAAATGTTAAAAATACGTAAATGCGATTTGGAAATTAACAAGCAATATGGAGGAGTTAAAATTAATCGACAATAAGAGTTTGACAAAAAATAATGAACTTCTTTGACAAAAATCCAGAAACCCAAATATCAAGCTGTATTAAAGTTAAGAAAGATCTACAGGAGTATGAAAATCAACCTGGAAAGTGATAACCAACAATGAGGTGTATGAAAGACTGAAAATTTAATCGATACAATGAGAAAGCAAATGCTCTTATTTTTTGTGCGCTTAGAAAGAATGAGAAGTAAGAAGTTGATAAAAATATGTACAGCTTATCTAATAAAAGTCAAAGATGCCAAATTTCATGGTTTATAGAAGGAGACAGGTCATTAGGTGTTGGAAAAAAAGACATGAGTTCAGGGCAAAGATACAAAAAGTCAAAGGTTTATAGGAGAAATCACAAAAGTAAAGAGGAGGAACATGAACAGAAGAAAGAAGAGAACGGCAGAGAGCAAGGACGAAGAATTAGTGGAAAAATTAAAAAAAGGAAAAAGAATGAGACGTCATAAATCAGTTGTTTCACATTTTCCTGGTTTGGCCAAATTGCAATAAATACCAAATTGTAATAAATACCGACCGCGGAAATGTTTGTTCTACCCCACCCGCCCTGCTATGATGCCATCATCGGTGGAACATCGGGGCATTTTACTTCATAACGTAATCAACAGTATGGACCAAAACACGAAAAAGATATTTAGTCAGCATGGCTTCTGAAATGCGTATCTGAAGAGCTTTGAGTAATAGTTAATCTTCGCTGCTGTAAGACATATCTCTTCTACTGAAAGGATGGATGTAGGTTGCAGTAGGTACTGGGAGACGAAGAAGCATGCACAGGATAGAGTAGCATTGAGAGCTGCATCAAACCAGTCTCTGGACGACAGATAAACTGGGACACTGCCAGAAGACATGGTGTTATTTTCATTTTAGCGTTAACTTGGACAATATTTAGAATAAAATTCACAGTAATCTCTTTCCTGTTCCACGCAATGGTTTCAAACAGACACGTAGCCACAGAAACTTGTATAAGTCTGTATCTCCGGAGGTACACGCAACGGCTTGTGACGCCATTAGCCATCATCTTATGACTTCCTAGAAGCATTAGTTGAAAGTAAACACAGCCAAAGTCGACCAACAATTTCTCAAACATGAACCGCTCCTTGTCTTTTGCCATTGCCACTATCCGTCTCTCGGTTACATGCCTGCCGGCAGAACTTACGACCACGAAGAAGCAGAGAACTCCATAACCTCGTTCCAGTGATGGAAGACGACCCATTCTCCCTCTGTCTCTCTCTTACACTCCAGTTAGTGGGGACAGCAATATTACTGGAAATACATTAGCAACACCACTTCCACGGTGAAATCCATTGTGCGTACTAACAAATCTAGGATTTCATGAATGTGTCGCTATTCATTATAAAAAAAAAGGAACGTCACTGTCTGTAAATACACTCCTGGAAATTGAAATAAGAACACCGTGAATTCACTGTCCCAGGAAGGGGAAACTTTATTGACACATTCCGGGGGTCAGATACATCACATGATCACACTGACAGAACCACAGGCACATAGACACAGGCAACAGAGCATGCACAATGTCGGCACTAGTACAGTGTATATCCACCTTTCGCAGCAATGCAGGCTGCTATTCTCCCATGGAGACGATCGTAGAGATGCTGGATGTAGTCCTGTGGAACGGCTTGCCATGCCATTTCCACCTGGCGCCTCAGTTGGACCAGCGTTCGTGCTGGACGTGCAGACCGCGTGAGACGACGCTTCATCCAGTCCCAAACATGCTCAATGGGGGACAGATCCGGAGATCTTGCTGGCCAGGGTAGTTGACTTACACCTTCTAGAGCACGTTGGGTGGCAGGGGTTACATGCGGACGTGCATTGTCCTGTTGGAACAGCAAGTTCCCTTGCCGGTCTAGGAATGGTAGAACGATGGGTTCGATGACGGTTTGGATGTACCGTGCACTATTCAGTGTCCCCTCGACGATCACCAGTGGTGTACGGCCAGTGTAGGAGATGGCTCCCCACACCATGATGCCGAGTGTTGGCCCTGTGTGCCTCGGTCGTATGCAGTCCTGATTGTGGCGCTCACCTGCACGGCGCCCAACACGCATACGACCATCATTGACACCAAGGCAGAAACGACTCTCATCGCTGAAGACGACACGTCTCCATTCGTCCCTCCATTCACGCCTGTCGCGACACCACTGGAGGCGGGCTGCACGATGTTGGGGCGTGAGCGGAAGACGGCCTAACGGTGTGCGGGACCGTAGCCCAGCTTCATGGAGACGGTTGCGAATGGTCCTCGCCGATACCCCAGGAGCAACAGTGTCCCTAATTTGCTGGGAAGTGGCGGTGCGGTCCCCTACGGCACTGCGTAGGATCCTACGGTCTTGGCGTGCATCCGTGCGTCGCTGCGGTCCGGTCCCAGGTCGACGGGCACGTGCACTTTCCGCCGACCAATGGCGACAACATCGATGTACTGTGGAGACCTCACGCCCCATGTGTTGAGCAATTCGGCGGTACGTCCACCCGACCTCCCGCATGCCCACTGAACGCCCTCGCTCAAAGTCCGTCAACTGCACATACGGTTCACGTCCACGCTGTCGCGGCATGCTACCAGTGTTAAAAGACTGCGATGGAGCTCCGTATGCCACGGCAAACTGGCTGACACTGACGGCGGCGGTGCACAAATGCTGCGCAGCTAGCGCCATTCGACGGCCAACACCGCGGTTCCTGGTGTGTCCGCTGTGCCGTGCGTGTGATCATTGCTTGTACAGCCCTCTCGCAGTGTCCGGAGCAAGTATGGTGGGTCTGACACACCGGTGTCAATGTGTTCTTTTTTCCATTTCCAGGAGTGTATTTTTTCAGTAGAGACGTATGGAGCAGGATGAGGTTTTCCTCTCCCTCATTTGTGAAAAACGACGCTAGTATAAAATATATATAAGATTTTAACTTTACCATGTAAACGATGTGTTTCCTATTTTCCCAGTTACATCTACACATATTATTAGCTTAACGCTTCCAGCACCTTTTTCTTCCTTTTTCTAACTGTATGTGAAAGCAAATCTAAAGATACTGTTTTCGCTAATAGAGTGCTTCACAAGGAATGTTTACGTATATAATTCATAACTGTAGTAATGACGAGTGCTTAATATATATAATGTTATCTGTTCCATTCATTTGATTTTTGCATCGACATTTCATGCCAGTGATGTGACGTGCGAGCTGGTCAGCCACAGAGCAGTCACTATCTGGTAGGAAAATCAGTAAACAAGCGGTGCAACTGCTACACATATTATCAATTAACCCTCCCTTCCTACATCATTTTTCTGTCTGTATGTGAACACTAATCTCAGGAAATATTATAAATTAGCCCCCGCTGCATTTTTTTCTGTCTGTTTATGAGAACTGATCTCAGAAACTACTATATGGATTTTGATTTTTTTCTCATCGATTCACTGGTCTACGAGAGATATTAGTCTGTATAATCTACTGCTTTTATGCTAGACAAGTCATGCCCCCTTCGATATTTAGTGCTAGTCATGAGAAGCCAGGGATGGTCACTAGTTTATTATATAATTTATTTCTACAGAAAATTTTATACATGAATCTATCGTTTGGTATTGAAACAAAGGGCTGCAAAATTCACATGTATAACATTTTCGTCTCTCAAATGAGTAGTTGGGTTGCATTGAAACAGCGTTAGTCGGAAACACGTTTCCAGCAATAGCTTTCTCATAAGATTGTTTCATGTCTTTGTCTATCAAATGCTAGTAATGGTGATCCAAATATTATTAGTTCAATAAATCATAATACTCTTCTACTCTATGGAAAAAGCTACAACTTCTAAAATCAATACGTACTTGTAGCGACTCTGTTCACAGAAAGGGCGCTAAGGAGTGCAATAATTATGCAGTGATTTATTAGCACAGCTGATAAATATGTATGTGGTCACGCAGACGTCTTTCACAATGGCGATTCCGGCTATAAAATGCAATGCTAACGAGATGCAAACGAGTTTTTCGTCCATGTATCGTTTTTTAGACTAACTTGATACATATGAATAATGATCTCAGACCTCATGTAATTCATAGACCTGCCCCTCTTATCACTTGGCACAAACCTCTACCCGTTCAGGGGGGAAAACGTAACAGTGTGGACAGAATGTACTTCTTTTAATGGGAGGACTAAAGGTAATGTGCCAACTGAATGGACTATGACAGAGCTAGGAAAAAAAGGCCAGTCTTACCACTCACGTTCAGTCAAGGATATAAAGAATACGTAAGGATTTACCAGAGTATAGCTAAACTCAGATGCGGAAGGATGTAGGTTGCAGTAGGTACTGGGAGATGAAGAAGCATGTACAGGATAGAGTAGCATTGAGAGCTGCATCAAACCAGTCTCTGGACAACAGATAAACTGGGACACCCCCAGAAGACGTGGTGTTATTTTCATTTTACCGTTAACTTGGACAATATTTAGAAAACAATTCACAGTAATCTCTTTCCTGTTCCACGCAATGGTTTTAAACAGACAAGTAGCCGCAGAAACTTGTATAAGTCCCTTACCATAATGAAAACTTACTTAGTGATTGTGAAACCTTAGTCTCTCTTGGCGTATAAAACGTTCCAATAACTCGCGGGACTGCAATCAGGTGACGTCTTCTACAAACGCTGAAATTTCGACATGTGTGCATTCCGTCATTTTCAAGACACAAAGGCAACCAGAGAGCGCCCTTCAAGGGAATTTAATACCTAGGTATGTGGGGTGTATACAGAATTAAAACACACATGTACCATCTCATTTACCCTCTTTGTCTCTGGTTTTACGACGGCAAACGTATGAATAATACTTTCATTAGACACGCTGATGTCGGGAAACCCTGATGAGGCTGTATTTGTTATATTTGCAAGGCGTTTACGTTCGTCTCTCATGAAAAATGCGGAACAGAGGTTCATTAGTTTTGAATCAAAAGATATTCGACATCCTGTGGCATGTAAAGCCTTCACGTTGGCTTATCAAAAATAAGAGCGTAAGTCTGTCTCATTACTGTTGCTGAGTATTAAATCTTATAAGAATTTCCAATTTCTGCTTCAATAGATCGTAGGCATTATTTCCCGACTGTGGAATAGGTTACCAGCAGCTAATTGCTTACGTTAGTTTTCGTTTGGACTTGAATATCAGCAGACCTCTCGGGAGGTGATACACACCGTTAACACTAACGTCACCACACCAGCAAAGATGAGCAACATTAGAAGTTACTGATATTGAATATTAATTATGAACAGGTGCTGAAGCATTAACTTTGCCCCTACATTGTTGGCCAGGGAGAGAGCAATATGCCAAAAGCAGAACTAACGCAGAAATTTCCAGGTCTATTCATAAAGTCACCTGCTAATTTAATTGTTTCCATAATAACAGCATCCCAACAGCTGGGAATGAACTACGGAATCTCCATGTTGTTACATTCCGTATGATGACCGGTGCCAGGGCAATGTTCTCTAATAGCAGATTTTCTTGGCTGTTTGAAGTTTATTTGATGCTTTCGCTCAACATACCACCTCCTCCATGGTCCTGATGTTCTGAACAACGTATAACGTTTAACCACAGCAAGGGATGCGATAGCCACCCTATCAAAAATAAAAGTGTAAGTCTGACTCATAACAGATGCTGAGTATTTAATCTTATAAGAAATTCCAACTCCTGCTTCCAGAGATCGGATGCATTATTTCCCGGCCGTGTAAGAAACCAGTATCATCCTAAACAGACACCAAAGGCCCTAATTTTATACAGTGGTCGAAAAGCAAGTTTTACAACCTGTTTTTGCAGAATATGACTAATCCTGTTGGGTACGTTAACCGAGTAAGGCAAAGAGGTCGCAAACGCTCGTGCCACTACACTATTTTCATCACTCACTCGATTCACGGTTGACCGACAGCGTAACACCCGTCTGATCTATCTGCCACTATAACCTCCTTGGCGAAAAGTGTATTCCAGGTGATCTAACACAGCTGACAAACTGAGACGGTATCGACCCTGTCAACCAAGGTACCGACCACTACAACACTGAATCGGGCCAAGATAATAATCTAATTCGTACATTGCGCACCCAAAGATTTTAAAACTGCTGGGGTAGTCGTAATTTGCTTCACATAATTCTTTTTTCAGGTATTGTGCAGAGTTCTGACAAAAACTCTGTTATTCATAAGTTTTAAAAATTCGTATTTCTGAATCTTCTAAATGCTTATTACATCAAAACTGTCCACAAATTCAGCAGACAAACATTATAAATCAAAGATGGGTAGATAGTTCATAATTGCCTAGTTGTAGAGCAGATTATCAACGAGGAATATAAAATAAGATTCATGGTTATTGTCATTATAATTGTAAGTAGGCTGTTTATGTTTTCTTATTGGCAACGTTACGTAGCGCTCTGTACGAAAATCACTGGCTGTGCTGTGTGCAGTCTGTGGCCAGTTTGCATTGTTGTCAGCCATTGTAGTGTTGGGCAGCTGGATGTGAACAGCGCGTAGCGTTGCGCAGTTGGAGGTGAATGACGTTTCACGCCTTGCTTTGGTTATTTTTTTTAATATCTAGTTTCTAGCTGCACTGCAGCATTGGTTAAAATAGAATTTTATAGATGTACTAATATAAATATTTTCTGTCTACAGATCCAGTAAATACTAATTTTGTAATACATTTCCAAAAAATGGGGGAGCACAAACACATTTCCCTTCAAGGAATTGCATACAGAATTTTCTTTTCAAGTACTTGGTAATTTTTTTTGTAGAATAACTTCTTGTGGTGCACCACTTTAATTACATAGACATTAAGATGTGAATATACATTTCCCTTGTCTGCATTATTGTCTTTAGTGTAATGTTTTTTTTTTGCTTGAGCTTTGTCATGTTTAGATATTAGTTACTGCATTTGCTGTGGCTGTGTGCCAGGCATAGTGTTACTAAATTTCACTTTGTATTACCCTGTTAAGCTAGTTTTACTACTGATTTATTTTTCTTGTTGCTGCACATTGGCTCATATTAGTTGTAATGTTGCATTTTCTCTGTTAATTTAGATTTACTGCTGCTGCCAATTTGCATTTTTTTCATTGCTGTTTGTATTAATTGTTTTATTCTGCTGCATTGCCTCGTCCCTTAGTATATATATCTGAGCTCAGTAGATTTAAGTTAGCTTAAGAGGGGTAGACTACATTAGAAACTGACTATGGAGAATAGGTAAAGAATGCATTGCGAAGTTATATGAAAAAGATTTGGGCCAAAATGAGTATTGTACAATCAGAAATAAATATTTTGAAAGGTATATGAATAGAATACAGGAAGGAGGTATAGATATGACTTTTAGGGAATAATGATGAATGAAGGGAGATCTCCAAGAAGCAAAGAAAGTTTTGTTTGCAAAATACTGCAATAAAACAAAACCTGTCCTTTCCTTGTGTTATCCCACTATGTGTTTATGTCCCCTTGTTTATTTGTCTTTCTCCTGTCTTTATGTGTTTAGCTAATGAGAGCTATGTTGTAGAATTTTTCTGATAATATGTTATTTTCTTTGTAAAGATGTTTAGACATTATTTATTCTGTTTTGTTTTAATGCTCATGTGTAAAGTTGATGTTTCAAAAGTTATTCTGATCTTTTATGTATGTACTCATGTCATAATTCCTGTAACACTGATGTATATGTTATTTCGATTCTTTTGTAAAGCTTGTACTACGAATGTTACCTGTATTGTTATGTTTTTAGTGATGTATTTTGTACCTTTGTAATTGTATTCTCATGTTATAGTATTGTAATTGACACCAGTTCATCAAATTAAGTAACTTGTAAGCATTCATTTCACTGTGCACATTTCTGTTGGTCATAGTTATGGACAATATGTGGGAAGCAGGGACTGTTAGTGTTTGCACGTGTGTTAATAATTCTGCAAGGGACTGGATAACAGCATTGCTGGTTCTAAGGACAATTCCACAAACTTTGTGAGTGCACAAGTGGTGGTTTATGGACTTGCTATATTCTCCGCAAGACTCTTCGATGGTGATTGTGCACCTGCACGGTCGCAACAGATGACTGCTGGCCATCTCTACAAGGACTACAGTGGGTATGCATCTTTGCTGACTCACCAATACCATTATTTCTACAAGGACTGCAGTAAGTCTGCACCTCTGGAGGCCCACCAATACCGTAATCTCTACCAGGACTACAGTGGGTCTACTCTGTGATGACCTACCTACCAATGTTCTTCAAAACTTCGACTGACTGTGCTGTGGGTTTGCAATTTTACTGTAATGAACAATGTGGACTATCTTTATGGACTGTGAGAACATTTTAGATTTTGACCAACATTGTATCAATAAGTGTGTGCATTTGATTTCTTTGATATTTTAATTATGAAAAATTTTTTCAAATCTGTATTGGCCACTGCCCAAAACAATTTGTAAAATTTTTTGTGGGGAGCATGGGGGCTATGTAAGTAGGCTGTTTATGTTTTCTTATTGGCAACGTTAAGTAGCGCTCTGTACGAAAATCACTGGCTGTGCTGTGTGCAGTCTGTGGCCAGTTTGCATTGTTGTCAGCCATTGTAGTGTTGAGCAGCTGGATGTGAACAGCGCGTAGCGTTGCGCAGTTGGAGGTGAGCCGCCAGCAGCGGTGGATGTGGGAAATGAGATGGCGGATTTTTGACTACAGAATGGATGTCATGAACTGCTATATATATTATGACTATTAAGGTAAATACATTGTTCGTTCTCTATTAAAATCTTTCATTTGCTAACTATGCCTATCAGTAGTTAGTGCCTTCCGTAGTTTGAATCTTTTATTTAGCTGGCAGTAGTGGCGCTCGCTGTATTGCAGTAGTTCGAGTAATGAGGATTTTGTGAGGTAAGTGATTTATGAAAGGTATAGTTTAATGTTAGTCAGGGCCATTCTTTTGTAGGGATTTTTGATAGTCAGATTGCGTTGCGCTAAAAATATTGTGTGTCAGTTTAAGCACAGTCATGTATAATTGTTCAAAGGGAACGTTTCGTAATGAACTACGACCTGTTGTTTGAGAACAGTGAACATACCACCTCATATTCCATGCCAAACAAATTGCAATTGTCTTATATCGGTAGCAAATTCGAAATCTGCATTTGTGATTCTCAGTAAAACATCCTCGCTAAGCTATGCGAATTCTTGTAATGAGCTGGATCAAGCTCGTGCCTTTTGAGACAAAGTTCATGGATATTTTTAGAGACATCAGCCAATAACAGGACATCGGTATTCATAAGTTAGTCAGAGTAATCTTTGAATACCTTTTATTCATACACAAACATCACACATTACAACATCTTTGGTATTCAGATTATATTATAGTTATTTCATTGGTCAGAAAGCCACTGAATACCTCAGTTCAAATTAGAAGTCCATCCAACAAAACGGATCCGTTATTTTGATACTCATGTAGGAAACACGAATCTTCATTCATCAAATTAAATTGTTCATTGGTCACGAAATACGTTTTTGGTATTTTCAACTCATCATGTTTTAGATATGAGATATATATATATGTTTTTAGAATCAGTCTATAACCTGAAATTGTTTGTCGGAATGAGGTTTCACTGCGGCAGTTTGAATATATGTTTTACAGTTCTCTTATTTTCACAGTCACAGAACCACAGCATAAATTTATTTCCACCACTTTCTGAAGCTCAGTTCGTAGTTATAAAATCAGAATCATAATTAGTCGGATTGTGAAGCATTCCTGATGCAATAAAATTAGGTCTGTAACATCTATTACAATTAGCGTATGCTGTTCCTCAAATGTGTTTCACATCAGTTTGATTTAAGTCTTCCTTCCAAAAGTGGAAAATTTCTACTGCTTGAAATACTTCTTCCTCTTCAAGGCTAATATTAATATTATTTATTATTGTTTTGTCTCACGTACATTTTTATGAAACACTTAGCTAGACAATATAATACAGTCAGCACCTCATTACAGATGAAATTCTTAATATTTCTCACTGCAACTACAGTGTACATAGAAAGCCAAACTATACGGTTTATGCTCATGGATTACTTCGGCAACATCTTGTTGAGGCAAACGTTTAGTATACGTATATGACTATCAGTTACTTGGCTTCATTTGGTTGCTTAGCCTGTCATACTTTATGCACTATTTCTCCGCATTTGGCATGGCACTGTTGACCGATTTGAACTGCAAACAATCAAATAAATATGCAGCTAAGTTGTCTTTATAATAAAACTGGTACAAACAGTGCTCACATACTTCAAATGAATGTTGAGGAGGAATGTTGAGGAGGAATAATACTACTTTGTGCTAGCCTTGAAAGTTTTTCACGTAACATAAATGGTTAACTTCTGTTTTCAACCAGTCTCATTAACAGGTCCAACATGTTTATGATGTTCTGAGATATAATATGGAACAACTTTTACTTTTCCGATTCATGTGCTTTAATCCCTCCCTGACTTTTGTTCAGAGAACTGAATACCATAAACTTTAACAAATACATTGATTTTGTTATTCTCTAATACTTCCACATGCTTCACCCCATTGCTAGGAAACGAAATGTTCACGATGTTTAATGTATCTGGATGCGGGCAATAATTAGACACATTACTCGCATTGTCAATTGCCGCTTACAAACCTGTTATATTTGACCAGCATTTGAAGGAATAGCTACTGTTCATTGAATCACCATTAATCACAGAAGGATTGTTTGCAATCACTTTCGTTAATTTTCTGTGGAAAAGCCTTTATTTCACTTTAATGTAGAGTTTCAATATAACTTATAACGCCCAACCAGAATATTGCAATTTTATCATTTCTAGTTTTCTTATGTTATTCTGTAACAATGGCTCAACACCTTTCACTAATGTCACCAAAAAGCGACAGTGGCGCGTTCTTCCTGTTCATATACATTCCCCTGTCACCTGACTTTAGAAGGATTTTAAAGGCTAGTGAGACCTTAATCTTGAGATACCGATTGAACTTGCATACGGTTGGAGAAAACTGGAATAAACGTGTTAAGTGAGTATTTGAGATCGTTAAACCAATCATGGTATGCGATAACGGCAGTGCATATTCGGTTTTTGAAAGCAGAATACACACAAATCTGCTCAAGAGTATTATCACTGATTTTAACCAGCTTTGCTCATTATCCATCTGTAACCTATGATATATACTATCACTTAGGGCCGATTGCAAAAACATCGCTGAACAGAGATCTAATTTGACATTAGATCATATAGTGAACTATGTTCAGGACTCAGTTCCATCGTATAACACTAAACTTGGATCCACCGAAGCAGGTTCAGATTCGATCTTAGGTAGCACATCACACGCTTTCCAACACAGCTAAAATCGTCTATCGACGAAATTACTGCGCTTCGACCTCAGATATTTATCGTACATCGTAGATACGCAGTATTTATTACCAAACGTGTCGTGCCATAACCATGGGAGCAAGTAAAAAGAAAAAGGAGCGATCTTCAAACTTTTCTCAATACGAGAAAGGTTTGCTGCTGGAAATTTTGTTGGACCAGTATAAAGACATAATTGAGTGCAAAAGAAAACAATTAAAGTCACAGTTGCCAACTAGGTAAAGGCATGGAGAGAAGTTTTTGTTGACTTTAATTTCCTCGTAAGGCCGATACCGTATGGAGAGATTTGCAAGCTCTTGCTATGCCTGCTTTAAACAGATCACCAGCCACTATTTGAAAGGTTTCTGTGGCCCAAAATGTGAAGGTTAACCGCAACGGTGCATTGAGCGCTTGGTTTCTTTTCGCTGGTTTCATTAGGTAGTCTCTGAGGCTTAGTTCCAAGTGTCCTACAGTACTTTTCTTCAGATGAAACCTCAGCTTAAACGACTTGTAATTTAACTCCAAGAGTGGGTGAACCCTTTCACGTGACGTACGGGTAGCTCGTTGGTTCTCTTCATTGTAGGCCTCTGAGAACATATCTGTATGTTCAAACATTTGTGAATGAAATTAAAGGAAACAATGTAATCCACATAGCTTGGGGTTATTGAACACAAAATGTTGCTCAAGAGTGGTCCAGAAAGGTCGGAAAACGGATAGTATGGTATTGTTTCAGTGGTGTGAGATGGTATGGCTGTGTTTTTATAATTATCTTTACGACTAAAAGTGCAGAGAAAGTAGTAACAAATGGCTAAAAATTCGAGAATTAACTGGGGTTCGAATATACGATCTTCTTTATTGCAGTCTACAACGCAACCTCTGAGCCACCGAAATAAATGAAACAACGTCATTTTTTCACTGAATTTCATCGTTGTTGCTTATGTTTTCTCTTCAACGCATTGTCGTAGCTGTTTACGGACGTCTACAATAGTTAAAAATTTAATTCGACTTGCGCAGTTACTGTTGCTCGAGCCGAAACAGAGCATATATAGGTGATGTTGAGTAATAGTGGCTGCTGTCATAATTCCCGTAATTAACTGTTCAGTGCAAATATTTCGAATTTTGCTTTCTTACTTTGCTGCGAAGTGTGTATAAAACGTCGTTTAATTAATCACAAAAATTTTTAGTCGTCTCCTAAGAGCTGTTATGAGATTGATCATTAAGTACACAAGGTAGCCAGTAATTACTTTAACCTAATCTTCCAGATCTAAAAAAAACGTATTTTGAGCAACAGCGGCGTGGGAATGACGTACTCACATATATACTTGCCAGTTTTTGTGTTAAAAACGACTTTTTTTACTATTTCAGTTGGTATGTGCTAAAAAAAAAGTGATAAATCGCAGAGCCACAACACTTTGAACTGAAGATTAGACCTGGCTTTTAACCGCGAATTTTCGCCATATGGTCCGACTTCACGGCGATATCATGTACGATTAACGTTCATACAACTCAGATTTCCAGGTTAAGTTCGATCTAAGGGCATTTCTATCTTAAGCTAGGGTCAAATGTTTTATGCAATTGGCCCTTAGAGTGCCGATCTATTTGTAGCAGCTGTCCTTGATCGCCACCAATTTGTAAATGGAGATGTCACAGTATTTCCGAAACACTGTGAGCCCCATATAAAATGACACGAAAATTTAAAAAAAACTGTCAATGTAATACAATTACGGTATTTTAACCCAATATGTAAAAGGTGAAAATTCTTTTACCCGAACAAAATATAGTGGGGCTATTCCGCCAGTCAAGAGGGTATTCCGCCCAGAATATTTCAGTGTCAAAATCACAACCATTTACCAGAAGTAAGCATTGCTCATCCTTTTACAATCACATACGCCCTTCATGAAACCATGCAGCACATTGCTAGTTCTTTATCTCTTCTTGATCGATTCTGGCGAATAAAATTTCAGACCACAAAATCCACAAGGAATACTCTCATTACCGTCCTGAGTTTCATTTAGCTGTAAGCCATCACCCATAACTCAACTGACGATGACTTTATCGTTTGCGTGACCAATGCTTTCATTTTCCATTTTCAGTCTGCGTTTAGCTTTCGTCCCTTCGTAGTTCGTATCAGGAGTCAAGTGCGTGGGTTCTGTTACTATCTCTTTCTGACTTTTTTCCTGCGTTCTTTTTGTTAGGCTTGAAACGATTGTGTTGAAAGCAGAAATCTTTTGTTGAACGGAGGAAGAGGATACTGGCAAAGGGGATTCAGGCTGGAGGTAGGAAAATTGAGGAATCTCCAAAATTGGACGTGATGCCGCTTTGGAATTGTTGACATGGAAATGAATTGAGGGAAGAAAAATGTCATCAGGAAGAGTTACAGTGTTTAAAGGGAACAATCCAGTGCATTTCAAACCTTTAATATCATTTCCAACGGTGGCAAATTTATTCCAAGTTGTGGAAAACAGTTCTCCAAAGTTAAGCTTGTTGACTGCACCTTCTGGTGTTGAATGCATGTAATTTGTTACAGCAGCATGGAAGAAATATGTCAGTGGTTTGAAAGTTGATCTGTTTACAGATGCTGAAGGGCATACGTCGAGTGAAGGAGAAGGCAGGTCATATCTATCTGAATCTGATGACAGCATTCCACGCACTGGAGAGAACAATGAGAGCTATGACCAATGAAAGTTAGAAGACACTTTCCAGGTGATCGATTCTTCTGAAAATACGTTAAATTTTACGGTATAGAGATCCACAGCTAAGCTACATGACAGAAATATATTTAAAAGAGTTTAAAAAACCTATAGAAACTGTTCAAAAACTTTCTGGTAACCGCATTAGCTGTTAATAAACCTTTTATTACAGGAACACATACCACCGCTTTCGCGACGATTTAATCGCATCCTCTGGTGTGCACACTTAACTAATCTAACATTGGTTCATTAAAGATACGCACATTCTCCCAACGTTCGGATGGCGTTGGAATTGTCAGAACCGTTTAAATTGGATGACTCTAAAATGAAATATAAAGTGGTATGTTTTATTTTGTAACCATCCTATTTAAGCGGATCTGACAATTCGAACGCCATCCAAACGTTGCGAGACCGTGTATCTTTAATGACACGAATGTTAAATTAATGAGTATACACCTGAGGATGCGATAAAATCATCGGAGAGCCGGTCACTCTTGATGCTGTACTAAAGGAACTATTAACTGCTATTGCGGCTGCCAGAAAGTTTTGTAGAAAATTTTAATAGTTTCTTAAATTAAAAAAAGTTATTTTTGGTTAGTGTTCGAGCCATTTTAGGAAAGCACCTTCGTTCACATACCCAGAAAAAGACAACTGTACCCTACCGATCGACTGCAGTATTGGGTTTAAATCGTTAGGAACAGCAATGACTGTAAAACATGTGTGCAAGTAGTTTGTGGGCGACCTACATTGGAAAAACAATATCCGGACAGTTTTAGGAAATGATATATTAGACTGAGACTGATTGGAATAATATTAATATAATTACTGCACGAAGGGAGTGACTTAGTGAACACTCGTTCGAGCAGTCTTTTAGTATTACATTTTAGTTCATGTTGAATTAAGAGATATGGAAGATAGAAATAAGAGCCGTTTGTTAGGCCACGATTCGCTTAGTAAGCCCAAGAGCATTACAGAGATGTAACTAAAATTCCGTGAAAAACTCTAGAGAAAGGTGTTCGTGCATTACAGAGAAGTTTACTGTTAAAATTGTTGGAGCATTCGTTCCGAAAGGGAGTCAGGAACACATTGCTATTTCCAACATTCATTTCGTGAAACACTGGAATATTAATGCAGAGCACTTTCAGACGAATGCAAACCGTTTTTTACCTACGCGCCATCCGCAAATGAAACAAGAAAAGTGGAAATGATAGTTGTTCGAGAAGTATCAGGGGTAACTATGAAGTCTTAACATGAGCTTGAAGATATAACGTTGCGTATTAGATTTTTTTGTTTGTCTCCAGGAGCATACTGTAGTCCTGGTGTATATTGAAACCATCACGCTACAGTATTACAAAACGCTGCTAAAAGAGCAAAACAAGATAACACAGCCCGTTTATAAAATATACTCTGTCGATTCAAATTAATGTGACCGCCTCACAAAAGCCTGAGCAACCAGCTTTTGCTACTCCGACCGTTGCGAGACGAAGAAGGGAGTCGGTGAGATTCGGGAAGGTACCGACAGGGATGTGCAGTTTTATCGATACCAGCTGCGCTAGGTTTCCCAGCTGAGTTTCCATGGCTCGAATAACTTGTGGTCCGGTTTGTCCTACAGATTCTGAATTGGCTTTACATCTGGGAAGTTTGGTGGCCAGGGGAGTATGGAAAACTCATCTTTCTACTCTTCGAACCACGCATGGATACTGCGAGCTGTGTAACACTCCTGCTGGCACATTCCATCGAGCGGGAAAAAATAAACTGCATGTGGTGGTGGACATGTAACCCAAGGATAGATTCTTATGTTGATCCATTATTAGTTCTAGAATAACGAGGTAGCCAAGGGAATGCCACTAAAACATTTCCCAGACTACAGCGCTCTCTCTTTCTGTCTTGACCCTTTTGACGATTGTGGCAGGGTGTTTGCTTTCCATCCGATCCCTGCTTAGCCATTTTGCACTTCCTGTGGATCTCATTTTTGAGACGTTTGTATTCTTTTTTGCCTGCTTCATTTACTGCATTTTTATATTTTCTCCTTTCATCAATTAAGTTCAATATTTCTTCTGTTACCCAAGGATTTCTACCAGCCCTCGTCTTTTTACCTACTTGATCCTCTGCGGCCTTCACTACTTCATCCCTGAAAGCTACCCATTCTTCTTCTACTGTATTTCTTTCCCCCATTCCTGTCAATTGTTCCCTTATGCTCTCCCTGAAACTCTGTACAACCTCTGGTTCTTTCAGTTTATCCAGGTCCCATCTCCTTAAATTCCCACCTTTTTGCAGTTTCTTCAGTTTTAATCTACAGGTCATAACCAATAGATTGTGGTCAGAGTCCACATCTGCCCCTGGAAATGTCTTACAATTTAAAACCTGGTTCCTAAATCTCTCTCTTACCATTATATAATCTATCTGATACCTTTAAGTATCTCCAGGGTTCTTCCATGTATACCACCTTCTATCATGATTCTTAAACCAAGTGTTATTTATGATTAAGTTATGCTCTGTGCAAAATTCTACCAGGCGGCTTCCTCTTTCATTTCTTAGCCCCAATCCATATTCACCTACTCTCCCTTTTCCTACACTCGAATTCCAGTCACCCATAACTATTAAATTTTCGTCTCCCTTCACTATCTGAGTAATTTCTTTTATTTCATCATACATTTCTTCAATTTCTTCGTCATCTGCAGAGCTAGTTGGCATATAAACTTGTACTACTGTAGTAGGTGTGGGCTTCGTATCTATCTTGGCCACAATAATGCGTTCACTATGCTGTTTGTAGTAGCTTACCCGCATTCCTATTTTCCTATTCATTATTAAACCTACTCCTGCATTACCCTTATTTGACTTTGTGTTTATAACCCTGTAGTCACCTGACCAGAAGTCTTGTTCCTCCTGCCACCGAACTTCACTAATTTCCACTATATCTAACTTTAACCTATCCATTTCCCTTTTTAAATTTTCTAACCTACCTGCCCGATTAAGGGATCTGACATTCCACGCTCCGATCCGTAGAACGCCAGTTTTCTTTCTCCTGATAACGACATCCTCTTGAGTAGTCGAATTAAGTCGGGTGATGCTGAGAGAATTAGATTAGAAAATGAGACACTTAAAGTAGTAAAGGAGTTTTGCTATTTGGGGAGCAAAATAACTGATGATGGTCGAAGTAGAGAGGATATTAAATGTAGACTGGCAATGGCAAGGAAAGCGTTTCTGAAGAAGAGGAATTTGTTAACATCGAGTATAGATTTAAGTGTCAGGAAGTCATTTCTGAAAGTATTTGTATGGAGTCTAGCCATGTATGGAAGTGAAACATGGACGGTAAATATTTTGGACAAAAAGAGAATAGAAGCTTTTGAAAGGTGGTGCCACAGAAGAATGCTGAAGATTAGATCGGTAGATCACGTAACTAATGAGGAAGTATTGAATAGGATTGGGGAGAAGAGAAGTTTGTGGCACAACTTGACCAGAAGAAGGGATCGGTTGGTAGGACATGTTCTGAGGCATCAAGGGATCACCAATTTAGTATTGGAGGGCAGCGTGGAGGGTAAAAATCGTAGGGGGAGACCAAGAGATGAATGCACTAAGCAGATTCAGAAGGATGTAGGTTGCAGTAGGCACTGGGAGATGAAGAAGCTTGCACAGGATAGAGTAGCATGGAGAGCTGCATCAAACCAGTCTCAGGACTGAAGACCACAACAACAACAACAACAACAACAGAGCGCAACACGTGATTCATCTGAATGGGCCACCTGTCGCCAATCAGTGGTCACCCATTTGCAGTACTGGCGTGCAAATTCCAGCCTTTCTGGCCGTCGTCGATGTAGACGCACC
The DNA here is from genome assembly GCF_023864275.1 of Schistocerca cancellata. Taxonomy (NCBI): domain Eukaryota; kingdom Metazoa; phylum Arthropoda; class Insecta; order Orthoptera; family Acrididae; genus Schistocerca; species Schistocerca cancellata. The sequence continues at coordinate 125,881,530 of NC_064631.1, forward strand.
GGCCGTCGACCACCGCAAAGAAGCTGCGTGTCCTCACAGCATCGGTGGGTGCCAATCAAATAGAGGAAATAGCCACGGCCCACTAGAGCTGCGAAGCGTCGCCACCGGGCAGCGATTTCATAAGCGCCTGAAAGGGCCAAGAGCGGCAGTTCTGTTTTGACTTCCGTCGCTAGACAAGATCTAACGCCGCCTCCAGTTGACAGCCGTCGTAGCACCACGCCGTCGCGCTCTTGTGAGGCTGGGCTATACAGTGTGTTAAAAAAATGGTTGAAATGGCTCTGAGCACTACGGGACGTAACATCTGAGGTCGTCAGTCCCCTAGAACTGAGAACTACTTAAACCTAACTAACCTAAGGACATCACACACATCCATGCCCGTGGCAGGATTCGAACCTGCGACCGTAGCCGTCGCATGGTTCAAGACCGAAACGCCTAGAACCGATCGCCCACACCGGCCGTCTACAGTGTATTACATGGCGTGAAAGGATATGTGTTCATTGTAACTGATGCACACATTAAGGGGTCGTTTTCCTTCCGATGTGATTTCACGCAGTTCTGAGTTTTCCGACTGCTTACTCTACCTAGAACTCAAGACAATGAATTGCATACATACTGCCACGTGTAAATAATCAGCTATAGCCGTGGAGAGCGAGAAAAATAAGTGTATTTTTTTGCTTCAAATAAACTGTATCGTGACTAATTCTTTTTTTGACTGTTCTCTTTGGCCAGCTGCGTGCTCGTAAGTAGATGTCAATTGCCTTCGTCGCCGGTGAACAACTGTTGGCCCGGGTGCACGAACCAGGTACCTGCTGTGTAGGCATATGTGTAGCAACGTTCGCTGAACGGGCATTATGGAGACACTGTCGGTAGCCCCTAGCATCACCTGGCCCGTCAGTTGCTCAACAGTTGTCCAATCTGTCCGCCGGTACTCACTTCCGCTGCCGTCGTTCACACGTGTCGTCTATGGCTCCTGCTGCACCACACTTGCCTCAGCATCGGTTTTGGACAGCCCTATTATGCCTCGCACGGTATACTCGAATCACTTATTCATGAAACTTATCCGTTTCAGAACAGGTTCATTTTTGGGCAGAAAACCATTGATGCAACTCTGGATGTCAGATAAATCACTCCGTTACCGCATTACGATAAGACTACACTGCTTTCCGACTCACTCGGACTCGCTTTATGTACTCTCAATTACTAGTGTTGCTACCTTTGCATCTGTGAGTGGTTACTGCACTTTGACGTCAAACGGAGGGGGTGGTCACATTAATGTCTCTGGACCGTGTAGTACCGTACGGTAACCAGGTTTCTGGATTTGAAGGGGGACAGCGCCGCAACAGTCTTTGCTGAGCGGATGGACGAACGCGCACGGCAAATATACACAATCGTATCAGGAAGACGCTTTTAGTTTTTGTCAAACAACTGTGAACGTCCAAGGGCGAAGTGACAGACCAGTTCTCTGTGAAAAATCGCAAGAGAAATGGGAACATTGTTACGCGAAGAATTTCGTATAGAAATCGGACTGACGGTGAAAAAAACGAAAATCAGCCATGAATGAGTATTTAACATCTCCCACGATATTCTGAACATGTCCAATAGTCGGCGCCCGTTGGCTTTCGCGACAGATCACACTGAATCATTAAGCGCGTCGAACCGGTGCAGCAGTGGAAATGTGGCAGCTGTGTCTTGTCAATCTAGATGACTTCTTTATCTGCCTAATCCCTTGTACGGGTGCTGAAATCATCACTATGATCTCGAGACTATGGATTAAAACAAGCAGCTTAAACATGCGGATTCAAATGGTTTAAATGGCTCTAAGCACTACGGGACTTAACATCTGCCGGCCGGGGTGACCGAACGGTTCTAGGCGCTTCAGTCTGGAACAGCGCGACCGTTACGGTCACCGGTTCGAATCCTGCCTCGGGCATGTATGTGTGAGATGTCCTTATGTTAGTTAGGTTTAATTAGTTCTAAGTTCTAGGGGACTGGTGACCTCTGAAGTTAAGTCCCATAGTGCTCAGAATCATTTGAACCATTTGAACTTAACATCTGAGGTCATCAGTCCTCTAGACTTAGAACTACTTAAACCTAACTAACCTAAGGACATCATACACATCCATGCCCGAAGCAGGATTCCAACCTGCGACCGTAGCAGCAGCGCGGTTCCGGACAGAAGCGCCTAGAACCGCTCCATGCGGATTCACCGCCACAAAAAAGGAACAGACCTAACAATCATCGAGCGTAGTCTTTTCTTAGACTGCCACGGTATGGAACTAAATGGTCGCAAGAGGGCAAACTGTCAAAAGAGCATACATCCGCTATCTCCTGATATCGTGACAATGGTCTTTCAAGTTGAAGAGTCGCAGAAAGTTGCCCAAAGAGATGTTTTTTCTCCAAGACACCACTATACGTTCGGCACAGGCAGTGATCTGTTTTCACACCCTGTATTCTCTTGACATGGTTCATACCGATATTTTCTTATTTCCACGGCTGAAGAAATAATTGCGTGTCAGGCATTTCCAGAATGAAGACTAAGTAATTTTCGAGTTGGAAGATTTCTTGAACAGCCAACGTGCAGACTTCTACAAACAAGTTCTCCACCAAGTCATCGATCGCTGGAAAAAATGGGTCACAGTGAAGAGTGAATGTATGAAAAAGAACTAGCACTGGAACGAGTCTGAATAATTTCGGGTGGACTCGTTTCATTACATGAAAGATTTGTCCGCCAGTTGGTTCTGCAATAGTACGGGTTTGTATGAAGAAAATGTGTGCTATTTGGAAGTAGATGGCATGCTTATTGCGGTCATTTTATGTCTGTAAGAAGTTGAAATTGTATGGGAATCAGCAGTTTTCAAAATGCTACCATTTCGTGCTGGGCTTAAGAAAATGATTCTGTGGGTAGACACAGGGAACGTAGGCTGGAGAAATCAAAGGGTTTTGGTTGTGAAGCAGATGTTGATAGATGTCACTCAGTGAGTGCGAGCACTGGTGGTTTCGAAACAATACGCCACACCTCCTCGAGGTCTGGTCCGTGTCGGACGTTAGAGCGGCACTGTGATTTTACACTCCTGGAAATGGAAAAAAGAACACCTTGACACCGGTGTGTCAGACCCACATTACTTGCTCCGGACATTGCGAGAGGGCTGTACAAGCAATGATCACACGCACGGCACAGCGGACACACCAGGAACCGCGGTGTTGGCCGTCGAATGGCGCTAGCTGCGCAGCATTTGTGCACCGCCGCCGTCAGTGTCAGCCAGTTTGCCGTGGCATACGGAGCTCCATCGCAGTCTTTAACACTGGTAGCATGCCGCGACAGCGTGGACGTGAACCGTATGTGCAGTTGACGGACTTTGAGCGAGGGCGTATAGTGGGCATGCGGGAGGCCGGGTGGACGTACCGCCGAATTGCTCAACACGTGGGGGGTGAGGTCTCCACAGTACATCGATGTTGTCGCCAGTGGTCGGCGGAAGGTGCACGTGCCCGTCGACCTGGGACCGGACCGCAGCGACGCACGGATGAACGCCAAGACCGTAGGATCCTACGCAGTGCCGTAGGGGACCGCACCGCCACTTCCCAGCAAATTAGGGACACTGTTGCTCCTGGGGTATCGGCGAGGACCATTCGCAACCGTCTCCATGAAGCTGGGCTACGGTCCCGCACACCGTTAGGCCGTCTTCCGCTCACGCCCCAACATCGTGCAGCCCGCCTCCAGTGGTGTCGCGACAGGCGTGAATGGAGGGACGAATGGAGACGTGTCGTCTTCAGCGATGAGAGTCGCTTCTGCCTTGGTGCCAATGATGGTCGTATGCGTGTTTGGCGCCGTGCAGGTGAGCGCCACAATCAGGACTGCATACGACCGAGGCACACAGGGCCAACACCCGGCATCATGGTGTGGGGAGCGATCTCCTACACTGGCCGTACACCACTGGTGATCGTCGATGGGACACTGAATAGTCCACGGTACTTCCAAACCGTCATCGAACCCATCGTTCCACCATTCCTTGACCGGCAAGGGAACTTGCTGTTCCAACAGGACAATGCACGTCCGCATGTATCCCGTGCCACCCAACGTACTCTAGAAGGTGTAAGTCAACTACCCTGGCCAGGAAGATCTCCGGATCTGTCCCCCATTGAGCATGTTTGGGACTGGATGAAGCGTCGTCTCACGCGGTCTGCACGTCCAGCACGAACGCTGGTCCAACTGAGGCGCCAGGTGGAAATGGCATGGCAAGCCGTTCCACAGGACTACATCCAGCATCTCTACGATCGTCTCCATGGGAGAATAGCAGCCTGCATTGCTGCGAAAGGTGGATATACACTGTACTAGTGCCGACATTGTGCATGCTCTGTTGCCTGTGTCTATGTGCCTGTGGTTCTGTCAGTGTGATCATGTGATGTATCTGACCCCAGGAATGTGTCAATATAGTTTCCCCTTCCTGGGACAATGAATTCACGGTGTTCTTATTTCAATTTCCAGGAGTGTATAATAACTGTTTCCTCTTTGTGACTGCCACCACGTGGCATTAGACAGTGTCATCCGTCGTTCATTACACTGGATTGTTTCTAAATATCTAACGAGATTCCATTGGTAAACAGCCCACGTGGAACAGGAGAGTTTGTTGCATGTTGCGTGGCGTATGGATAGTGCCTTATTGTGTTCGTTTCAGTTTTTAATTTCGCTACGATTGCACTGCAATGCAGTTGCCAGCTGGTGGTGATAGAATTTGATGCTTTTCTCGTTTTGTTGCTTTTGTGTGGCTAACCACTTGGCGATGTATGTAAGCTGCTAGTCGATCGCCTGCCTGTGGTGTACCATGATGTGGCTTCCACGCTATCTTTAGACGCACAGGAAGCCCAGATCATTCATTTCTGAATAAATCGATAAAAGTTTGTGTCATCAACGGTCCTATTTGTATTTACAAATCTTCTGTTCCACTCCTTAGCGTTAATGCAAGGACAGCAATGAGTATGAAGCTTCCATGTTGAGTAATTTCAAAGTCTCATAACTGCAATCCTTTAGCAAGATTTGCATGTGTGTGAATGATCTGAATAAATATGGGATAGATTTCATAGCCACTCTCAATGTCAGAGCAACTTGGCGCAGTGAACTTTTTTTTTTTACTGTCATTCGGCAAGACGACGATTCAAATCCTCGTTGGGCCACTCAGATTTAAGTTTCCAGTAATTACTCTAGAACGTTTAAGGCAAATGCCTAAGTAGTTTCTTTGGAAATCCACAACCGTTTTCCTTCCCAGTCCTCCGAAATCCGATCTTTTGTTGTTAAACTGGAGATACTGTTCCCTCCTTTCAATGAATACCGATGAATAAACTGAATACATATAGAGAGTCCTGCTGTTTCTGATTCCACTTGACGCCATCTAGTAACACCCTGTGTCATCGCGGCAGATTTATTTAGTTATTTGTTTACTTATTACGAGAAATAAACTTCGTGACTACCGAACATAGCCTTCTCCATTCATGAATGAGTGCCTTGCAAAGCATAGATATACAAGTTTAGCGCCCGCTGCTTTCCAAGCGTAGACTGTGTGGTCCGCACAAGTATTTTTCTGTTTTTCTTTTATAGAATTTTTGCGTTGTTCACAAATTGCAACCAACACTTTCTAAACTATTCACGCTGATTAAGGCCATTTTCCAAATGGACTTCTGTCCAAAAAGCGATTCTGGTAGTAGGCTTCCAAGGTTTTTGTTAATGATGACTTTTGCTTTGTTGTGTTGATATTTCCATAGAAAATTGCGTTTCCTAACGCATACTATTTTATATCTAAGTGAGAAGTGAAATATAAGTTTTCATAGCTTAAATATTTTTAATAGAAAAAATATATACCTTTTTTAAATTTTCATGCATTGTTTCACTCCCCTACGAGATGAAATTTTAACAGAAATACCGAATACAGATTTTCTCAGATTTAGCTTTCAAAATGCTGTCACAACAAAATACTTTCACAAAACTTTTCATCCCTTATTTCACTTCCTTATGGGATTCAATCTCCAGGAGACAGAAACACGTATTATTAATTTGTAACCAAGAAGTCAGATACCGGTTCTCATATACGTAGCTTATAAAATGTTTTATTAGTTCTTTAATAATTAATTATTTTCAAAAAAACTTTCACCCACTATTTTCCACCTTAGTTGTTAAATTTACAATACTGCTGGAACACGTATTCTTTTTATTTCTAACTGAGAAATCAAATGCCAGTTTTCGTAGTTCTAACTTCAAATTTTCCTTAATAGCTACCTATTTTCAAAGAACTTTTCATCTCCTAATTCACCACCAATACGGACTGAATTTCCAAAAACAGTGAAACACATTCCTTTTTTAATTTTTATCTCAGAAGACAACTAAAAGGTTTAACGGCGTTAGGTTTAAAAATGCTTTTATAATGAAATATTTCATGAAACATTTCACCCCCTTTTTCACCCCCTTAACGATTGCATTTCCAGAAATATTAAAATATGCATTTTTTAATTGTAACGGAGAAGTCAAATATCAGTTTTCATACATGTAGCTTTAAAATACTTTGTGGTTCTTTAAAAGTTCGGTCATGTAGGAAGGCGGCCCTATTTTCAGCCGTTCTGCGCTTCCCCTACCATTAACCGCTAGCAGTCAATAACATCCATTTTCTCTCCGAGTGGCTAGTCGCGAGTTACAAAGTAGACTGCGAGGATCTGACTCCCGCATGCTGCACTGTTGCCTATTTCACGACAACGCAATTTTGTTCAAGAGCGACAGTTATTCATTCAGGTATTGATGTTAGTCCCCTGCAGCTGTATAGCTGTGAATGTGTATCTATAAACGTTTTAGTGTGATTTCCAGATGAATATGTCAGGTGATGACAATAAACGTGAGGTTCCTCACAAGCAACTTTAATTAAATTGCGTGCCTATGGAATATCATCTTCGTCGTGTGACAGGATTAGTTATCTCCTGTGGGAAACGCTACAGTGTATAGTAATCGACGGAAAATCTTCGAATATAACGGAAGTGATAAACAGCGTTTGCAAGGAAGTGTTATAGGACCTGTGCCGTTCCTGATCTAATACACGATATAGGAGACAAGCTGAGCAGTCCTCTTAGATTGTTTGCAGATGATGATCTTCGACATTAACGGTCGGCATTGCGTCGAGTTATTCATAGAAGATCGTTAGTTGTTTGTTGTAAGGTCGAAAATATTGAGCTCTAAATGGCTCTGAGCACTATGGGACTTAACATATGAGGTCATCAGTCCCCTACAACTTAGAACTACTTAAACCTAACTAACCTAAGGACATCACACACATCCATGCCCGAGGCAGGATTCGAACCTGCGGCCGTACCGCTCGTGCGGTTCCAGACTGAAGCGCCTAGAACAGCTCGGCCACTCCGGCCAGCTCGAAAAAAATTACCTTCAACTCATAAAGCCTGTTGACACCGAAAAATATGATAACATACTGACAATTTGTACGATAGTCTTGCGCACTAGTCTTTGCTACCAATATTCTTTTTTACGCATAGTGATTTACATTGAACTGCAATGAAACACAAGCACATAAGCGCATTATATACGTTAAAAAATTGTATGGAGTAGAAAAAGTTGTCAAAGAAATGTAATTATTTCGGATTGGGTCTGAAGTATATTTTATTGTGTATTACATTTTTACTTATAATGCAGTCCAAATCGTCATAAACGGCAATTATTGCAATCTCTACGATGATCTTCTGAGAGAAATTGTACTTGACGTCTTCACATAGCTGGGTCTTCTGTTCCGCAGTCACACTGACGATTGCTGTGGAGCAGTGGACACAATCTCAAAGATGTAAAGTAAGATTTCTCTCCTGTAGACAAGTAACCGAAGTATATTTTATAATGTATTATTCCTTCATAGATTTGAACTTATAATACGATGTACTGAAGGCAAATAAACGTGACTGTTGTCTGCAGCAACACAGATTGGCAACACGGATTTTGTTTTCCCGCTCTCTGCCACTACGTACACGCACATCCCCACCACGCTTCCAATCGCTCCGCCTCTACCCGCGGAAGCGCCGTCGTAGATGACGCGGGCTCATAACTATGATTTGTTGTTAATAAAGCCTGTCGTGGCTTGACAAGACAGCCAACCCACTATGACAGGAAGCCGAAAGGAACGCGTTTAAGCTCACGCAGGCTGGCGTGAGGTCTGGAACAGGACAAGGAATTGAGACTAGCAAAACTAGTACGTATGTGTTGGAATACTTAACTTTAATCCATAATTGGTGAACATCGCTCTTGACGGTACATGTTTTACAGCACCAATACTAACTGGTAATGGCGCCTGGCAAGGTCGTAGCAAATGACGTAGCTGAAGGCTATGCTAACTATCGTAATTTGTCAGTGAACCATCGCTAGCAAAGTCGGCTGTACAACTGGGACGAGTGCTAGGAAGTCTCTCTAGACCTGCCGTGTGGCGGCGCTCGGTCT